>NC_089818.1:26316899-26334399 GCF_029633855.1 Hoplias malabaricus | reverse complement strand
TTTGGGCGTCACGGTGGTGCAGCAGGTAGTGTCGCAGTCACACAGCTGCAGGGACCTGGAGGTTGTGGGTTCGAGTCCCGCTCCGGGTGACTGTCTGTGAGGAGTGTGGTGTGTTCTCCCTGTGTCTGCGTGGGTTTCCTCCGGGTGACTGTCTGTGAGGAGTGTGGTGTGTTCTCCCTGTGTCTGCGTGGGTTTCCTCCGGGTGACTGTCTGTGAGGAGTGTGGTGTGTTCTCCTGTGTCTGCGTGGGTTTCCTCCAGGTGACTGTCTGTGAAGAGTGTGGTGTGTTCTCTCTGTGTCTGCGTGGGTTTCCTCCGGGTGACTGTCTGTGAGGAGTGTGGTGTGTTCTCCCTGTGTCTGCGTGGGTTTCCTCCGGGTGACTGTCTGTGAGGAGTGTGGTGTGTTCTCTCTGTGTCTGTGTGGGTTTCCTCTTGGTGACTGTCTGTGAGGAGTGTGGTGTGTTCTCTCTGTGTCTGCGTGGGTTTTCTCCAGGTGACTGTCTGTGAGGAGTGTGGTGTGTTCTCTCTGTGTCTGTGTGGGTTTCCTCCGGGTGACTGTCTGTGAGGAGTGTGGTGTGTTATCTCTGTGTCTGCGTGGGTTTTCTCCAGGTGACTGTCTGTGAGGAGTGTGGTGTGTTCTGTCTGTGTCTGTGTGGGTTTCCTCCGGGTGCCCTGATTTCCTGCCAAGCTCCAAAAACACATGTTGGTAGTTGGATTGGCGACTCAAGGTGTGTCCGTAGGTGTGAGTGAATGTGTGAGTGTGTGTTGCCCTGTGAAGGACTGGCGCCCCCTCCAGGGTGTATTCCCGCCTTGCTCCCAATGATTCCAGGTAGGCTTTGGACACACCGCGACCCTGAACTGGATAAGGGTTACAGACAATGAATGAATTCTGTGTTTCACACTTTTTACAACTGAATATAAAGTATTTACACACAGTATTTATCAATTTTTACAAATGGAATCTACTAATCACTGCTTCTAGTTTTTGTTTTCATTTTTCATGCTGTTTGTCTGTATGTGTTCATGAATAAACAATGCTTTCCAAGATGTTTGGACAGGAGTGAGTTTACACCTCAGCAGCAGGCCCTCAATATAAACTTAGACCTGAAAACACCTTGATTTTTTTCACACGGGAGTTTGTTGCCAGATTGATCTCACACACACACACACACACACACTCACTGATAACACTCACACTCACACACACACGTATGACACCCACATACCATTGTAAAGTGCCAGAATAAGCACGAACATAAGGAAGGAGAATATATTTATACTTTCACAGTCCCAGCCCCAAACAACGACAGTCAGAGCTTTGCACTGTTTACATAGGGCTACAGCGATCCCGGAATAATCTGGAAAAGTAATGCATTTCTAGTAATAGTCCTGTCATTAAAGGACAGATCAGAGCCAGTGATGGAACTGAGAAACTGTTCAAGTTCAAAAACAAGATGGACATTTAACTTCTGGACATTTTGGACCAAGAACTGAACCCCAGCTGTAGCCCGTTCTCCATCGCAACGTACCCTTTAATCGTACAGAAGGTTCTAGACACAGCCATGTTCTTAAAAAGGCTTCCACAAGGCTTCTTTAATAAAGTGTGTATTAGTCAAAACGATGATATAAATATAAATACGTCATAATTACAACACAGAAAGTCATACGCCAAATTATAGAAAGGTCAAGGGGCTCCTCCTTTATTAGAAACGTATTTGTGATGTTTTAAAATCAATGTGTGTGCGCAGATGGCGGGATCTCATTATCCAATCCTGTCGCATGGGGCGGGGCCTGTCCGAAAACGGGTAGGAGAAAAAACAACAGCCTCGCAGGCCGGACTGCGGTTGGGCGTTTCGTCGCATGCGCACTGCAGCTGCTGTTTTCAGGGCAGTGCTGCAGGCGGACCGCAGAGAGAGCAGCGTGATTTGGGAGATGGGGGGGCAGCCTACAGTCACAAACTTAGAGGGGAGAGGAAAAATACTCTGAAATGACACGCGGCAGCGGTTTAATCGCGTAGATTTTTCAAACTCACGCGCGGACGTCTTCCTCTGGGGGTGTGGAGCGAGTTTAACGGAAAAGTCAAGCCCACGGCAACCTGAGGATAACGGCAGAGGACGGATGAAGCTCCCGCAGCTGGATCGAGCGGCGCTGCGGAGAGACGCGGGCCAAGCCCCTGCAGCGCGTTCGGGAGCCGCCGGTGATCCTCGAGCTCTGGAAGTGGCCCGTTATCTCCGTGTGTTTTTGGCGCAGTAAAGCTCGGGTCACTGGAATGTGAGCCACCGCGGTGTGTGTGTGTGAGAGAGAGAGAGAGAGAACATGGGAGAGGCCAAAGCGCCCAGGAGCACCTTCATCGTCCCCACCATCAAATCCTTCGAGCAGTACGACTTCTCCAGGGCTAAAATATCGTGCAGTTTGACGTGGCTTGTGGCCAAAGCCTTCGGCTCAGGTAGGGGGCGCCTTTTTACCCGTTCAAACACTAGTCATTCTTCATTTTCTCTCTAAAGAGGTCGCGTGTGAATGACAAGTTTGTGAACTGTGAACCCCTCGCTGGGCCGCAGCCTCTTCCTTCTCCAGCTCCTAACTGAGTCTATTCAGAGGCTTGGATGAATTAGGGGCTTACTTTGGCCTAAACTGCAGTGTCAGCCCAGTCAACACGCCCACATTCCCCGGCAGAGGCAGCCCACCTGCTCAGGTGTAGTGACCCGTGCTCCACCAGGGTGATGCTGGGAACAGACCGTGTGTTAATGAGGTAAATCCACACTAGTGTCTTTCAGGTTCCAGGAAGAGAGTCAGACTGAAATATGTAACACACTTACAGCTGGTGCTTAAACTACAGTTAAACTACTTATTAATTATAAGGCTATAGGCTACACAGCATTAACAGGGTTAAGGACATGGCATTCCTTTCCCCAGAAATGCTAATGATAATTAAAAAGGAAAGGGAAAGACATAATAGAATAATATCTTACGATAATAAAGAGACTATTAATAGCTGTTAGAAATGGTCTCCAAGGAAGGTTTTAGTTTTCTTTGTATATATTTAGGGCTGGAAAATAATTCAAAATCAATATATATTCCAAATTTTCAATCAGTATCGACCAAAATTAAGAAATGTATTGTGATATAAATTGTGGCCGTATCGTCCAGCCCTGACCGAAACGGATTTATCTGAACGCTCCTTTCGGCTTTTTAAATAATCTGTTTGAAAAAGTCATGAAATGATTCTGGGCAAAATGAGTGTCTCATATTTAACACTAATGCTATATGTAAATATTTAAAGCTAACATGCTAACGCTAAGGTAGATGGGTTTGTTTTGGTTTTTGTTCTCCTCCAGGAAGCTGTTTCCTAGTTACCACAGCCTCAGAAAATCCTCACAGCGATAGCGTGGAAACCTTTCAGCCTCATTTCTTTGCTCCGCTGCTTAAATGAATCCCAAGAGGGAAATGAAATAAATGATAGCTTCTAGCTAGCCCTGGGTGCTTAGTTTAAGAATTTAGCAAACTACACAACAAACTGTTGCACGCTTCCTTTGAAATTTTGGGAAGAGAGGTTTTCCATCCTCTGTCCTGAGGCGAGACAAAACGACTTCATTTTAAAACTTCACACAGAGTCTCATTTAAATACTGACGTTTGTTGAATGTCTTCGTGAACTCTTCAAGTAGAAATTGCTGAATATTTTATTGAAGATTCAGCTACAAACAGAGGTTTAAATTGAGAAGATTTCACGTAGCGAAACTCTACCTGTGATATTTCAGACGTAACATTAGGTGACTGCACTTGCCTTAAACTTACTGTGTTCATTCATTCATTCATTCATTGTCTGTAACTGCGTCTCCAGTTAAGGGTTACACTGCGTCCGGAAGTGTAACGGAAATGTAACGTGAAATTAAATGTACAATTACTACTCATTTAACCCGCCTGTGGCAGTGAACACACACACACACACACACACACGCACTCACACACAGACTCGCATCCTAGTGCACTAGGGCCTGTGAACACACACCCAGAGCAGGGGGCAGTCATCCCACACATACACACACACACACACACATCTGTGGACATTTTACAGTTTTTTACACTGTTATTGTAACACTTTGTAATAAAAAGTTTAGAAAATTCTTGATAATGTTCAAATTGAGAAGGAAAGTGAAGAACATGAATATATAGTAATAATAAACCATTATTGTGAAATACTTTAATAATTCATTCATTCATTCCTTCACTGTCTGTAATCTTTATCCAGTTCAGGGAGGTGGTGGGTCTGGAGTCTACCTAGAATCACTGGGCGCAAGGCAGGAATACACCCTGGAGGGGGCGCCAGTCCTTCACAGGGCGACACACACTCACACATTCACTCAAATACTCACACCTACGGACACCATTTGTCAGACACAGGGAGAACACACCACACTCCTCACAGACAGTCACCCGGAGGAAACCCACACAGACACAGGGAGAACACACCACACTCCTCACAGACAGTCACCCGGAGGAAACCCACGCAGACACAGGGAGAACACACCACACTCCTCACAGACAGTCACCCGGAGGAAACCCACGCAGACACAGGGAGAACACACCACACTCCTCACAGACAGTCACCCGGAGGAAACCCACGCAGACACAGAGAGAACACACCACACTCCTCACAGACAGTCACCCGGAGGAAACCCACGCAGACACAGGGAGAACACACCACACTCCTCACAGACAGGCACCCGGAGGAAACCCACACAGACACAGAGAGAACACACTACACTCCTCACAGACAGTCACCCGGAGCAGGACTCGAACCCACAACCTCCAGGACCCTGGAGCTGTGACAGAGACACTACCTGCTGCGCTACTGTGCAGAAACTTTCTTACAGCCTAAGTATAAATAAACAAACTGTAAATGAAATGACTCTGGCTGTAAATATGAATGAACAGGGTGAATGAGGTCTACATAGACACATGTATATGGCTTGTCCTTACAAATGACTACAAACTACACAGAAACACTTCCACGTACCACTTCAACACCCAGTGATTTGAACCACCTCTGGTTTCAGTGAATCACACAGAGCTGGACCTGAGACTTCGTGTTTTAAAACTCCAGCTTTGACAAACAGACTGCAGCAATAAATCTGTGAAGCAGCAATTAAGGATGCACTTGTAGAGGTCCATTTAACACAGATATCTTTCCTCTTATTGTTTTCCTCCTTCTCCAGTAGCACGTTTGTTCTGTGCAGCGTTTTGTCTGTGACTACCCCTCTCTCTGCCTGCTGTCTTTGTCTCAATAGATCACTCTCAGCTTTCTGTTCAATATCATAAGCAGCAATGTGTGGAGTGGGTCAGGGTTTGCTTTTTTGTCACTGAACCCCTTCTAATCAGTAACAATCAGAGCTAGTGTTCTTTTTACCTCCTTCCTGGCTGCAGTCGCCTTTGCAGTACTTTCCTTTCCTTCATCCCCAGGCTGTGAATACACACAGCCTCAACGTGTTCTTTTATAGTCGCTGTTGGACTGTTTTTACAGAACATTAGCAAAAAGCTCAATGAACCTCATTACAACTAATGGGCTTCTGAAGGCTCCAAGGTTTGGCCTCATAGTGTTTCTTTAAAATATGTCCAGCCTCAGAGATGTCTTCTGAAAGAGGGAAGTGTGATCGGAACACGGCAATGTCCTTCAGAGGCGCTGCCTTCACTATCAAAACACCTTAGCATTAACAGAATAGTGTAGAATACTGGGATAGAATATTCCAAAACATGCCTTACCCAAGCGCGCGCACACACACACACACACACACCCCAATACCCACATGTACTCTGATGTGGTTTCTTGTGATGAAGAAGCCCAGTTCACCACAACAGAGGGCAGTTGTGGAGTGTGCTATAACAGGAAGGCCTCTGGGACTGTGTGTGTGTGTGTGTGAGGTCATAAAAGGGACGTACATATTTGGGTCGTACAGTATGGACGTGGTTAATGAGCAACATTAGTGACCATTTAGCCCCTCCCCTCGCCCCCTGCACTTTTAAAGAGATTGATAAGATAATTCAGTCGAGCGCAACGAATGTGCTAGTGATTCTTTAACAGTAATGATATGTAATAGTCTTTGTGTTGAGTAAAAAGGCACAGATTTGGTCCCTGACGGCCTTTTCTTTGAGTGTTTTCAAATAAAAACAATTCCAGTAAAAATGTGTTCTACTTTAAAGGGGCTGCTCTGCTCCCAGGGCACTATTGCTCACTAGCGTTTGTGCCTGCTCACTACTCATTAGTGTGTGTGTGTGTGTCTCCAGTAGAGATTGGTTAAATGTGGAGTCTCACTGCTTTTTTCACATGTTGTTTTTAGCCATTCCCTGAGGACCTGGTGACATCACGCCATGTGACTTTAACCAAATGCTAAACTGAGACTCTGCTAACAGCGATTACTTGGAAAAGAGACCCTTCCTACATCAGCCGTCACAGTCGTGCAGGAGAACAGAAAACATACTATTAATATAATAATCCAGAGAATATAGTCGTATCTTTATTAAGCGCTTGCTGGTGCACACTTTGCCGGTGGTTGATTTTAGATTTGCCTAAAAAAGTCAGCAAGTTCTAACTCATTAGTGGTGGCAGTGAAGCTGAAATGACGGGTCTTTGGCTGTTAATGTACCACAGCTCTGAAGCGAAAGCCACTGACCAGTGCTGCGTTTTGTAGTGGACACTCCTACAACGGCTGAATTGATCTTTATTAAAGGCTAAGCACCACTTAATGGACCTCCATGAATGTCTCACATTATTGTAGTTACTGACAGATATAAGTATGAATTAAAATGAAAATAGCAGCTTAATTTGCTTTAAAACTGACAATTTTATTAAATTGACGGAAAAACCCGAGCTCGCTACGGAAATTCTCGAACGCGACCGTGACGTCACTGGTGGACAACAGCTGAACAACGCCGCGATAAAACACCGTTATGACTGACTGTTATGACAGTATCTAGATAAATAACCAACATTATTCATGACAATAGCCTAGCAATAAGCTAAACTCAAATGTAGAGGTACCGTTATTCTTGTAAATGTGATCGAAGTCGAACTCGAATTCATCCGACACTATAAACCTCCGTAATGCAGCTACGTAGCCGAGTATAATCTGAGCCACCGAGTTTAGCGAGTCAAGCTAACGTTAACTAACACCAACTAAAACAGGCGAAGTGAGTGTCCTTACCCTGTTTACCTCCATGTTACAGAGGCTCTTGAACACCTTTCGTTGGTGTCCTTACATGCCCATATTGTTGGAAAAGCGCCAGTGAAATGAGCTACAGATAACGGAGTGAGCGGATGGTCCTTTCCAAAGTGCCCGTTTAAAGTTGACAGATTTAGTCCATTTTCTGGATATTTTGGGATCTTTGGGCCATTTGTTCACAGTTGTCCCACTGTACATTGAATGATTGCAGCCAAAAACAACACACCTTTTCGTCATTTTGCATTAAATTAAGTGCAGCTTCTAGAGTGTTGTCCACCATCTACGTCACAGACAAGACGCCTATTAGAGTTTCCGGGGGGGGGGCAACGGTCTTTTAAACCTTATTCCTTGAATTAGTAAGAAATAACATGTTTTCTGATGATCAATAAACACAAGTTAGGAACTCAAACTCCACTGAATTTGTTTGTTTGACACTTTCATAGAGCTGCTGCTTAGCCTTTAAGATTCAAACGTAGTGACAGGTGTTAAATTAGCCACACAACTTGTGTAGAACTCAACGCTCTCCAGCATCTGTACAAACCTAAGACACAGTGTCTAAGGCCAAGTGTTGGATAAGTGTTTAACGCCCCATCGTTTGACTGCAGAGCAGTGGGTACCACATTCTCTGAAGAGATGGAACACCTCCTAAAACAGCTGGGATGACTAAATCCATTTTGATGCCCTTCATTAAAAAAGTGCTTTATAAATTAAATGTATTACTGTAACTACTACTTCTGGTCATTTATTACACACTGTGAATGTGGGCCAATTGAAAAGGTCCCAAACGACATGAAAACTAAACCAAACACGTCAAACAAATCACACTTCCTGAGGCCTCTATATTTAGTTTGAAGTTACTTGGTGTGCACTGACCTCTACTGCACTCCTCCCTCCACCCTGAGTGCAACACCAGCTCAGCACAATAACACTGCTGACCAACAAAGGCAGGAAGAGTAGCCATTACTGTTACGTCTTCAGAGTTTGACCAAACATCAACGTGACTGACAATGGAGTAGCCACTTCTGAGCGTATTGGCATTTGAGAGAGAGAGTGAGAGAGAGAGCAGGAGAGAGAGAGAGAGAGCAGGAGAGAGAGAGAGTGAGAGAGAGCAGAAGAGAGAGAGAGGGAGAGACAGAGTGAGAGAGCAGGAGAGAGAGAGAGCGAGAGACAGAGAGCAGGAGAGAGAGAGTGAGAGAGAGCAGGAGAGAGGGAGGGAGAGAGAGAGAGAGGAAACATCCTCAGAGCAGCATTTCACTACAGTGTCATTAATGACTCTGTCACTGATTTCTATTAAAAGTGTCACAAAGCGTTAAACACTTAAGGTCTGGCGCCCCCTACAGCAGGTAAAAGCATCAGTTTTAGGGGGTGGGGGAGTGGTTCTTAATGATTTCAGAAAGCCCTAAAGTAGACCATACCATTTCTGATAACATCTCCCTCCCATCTTTGGTCGCATTGTCTTTAAAGTTGCTGTTGTCGAAGTTAAAGAGGGCACTGTGTGTTTATGTAAGTAGCTGAACGTAAAGCTTGCTTTAACACTGTATTTCCTTCTGAATTAGACCGTGTCAGCTGCGTATGGATGGATGCTTTACTGTAAGGATTGTAAAACGTCCGGAGACATGCCTCCACCTCTGTTACTCTCTCTGTCTCCGTTATCTGGTGTAACACGACCATCTACAGGAACCATGCCTTCCCTAATCATTCACTTTACGTTTTCTTATTATTTTAATGTGCTTCAATGTTTCCAAGTCAAATTGTTACAAAAGCAAAATGGATGGTAGTACGTTTTCATTATTGACGTTATATAATGCCAGGTAACTTCAGGAGTGTCCTGTTGTAAGTAGCTGATAACCCCGTGCTCTCGGTGCAGACGGCGGAGGAATAGAGTGCATCTTCTGTCCTCTGTATAACATCTGTGGCACAGCCCATAGTGCGGATGACTGCTGCTTGTTTGTGTTACATCACTGTGGCCCCAGGAGTGTGTGCTGGATCTGATGCATGTGACTTGAGACTGAGCAGCAGTTGTTTGAAATGTGGGAAAAAAAAAGATAGGAGCAGGTCGTCCCTTTCGCTTTTCTCTTAGTTTTAAATGTGAAGCGTATGAATAGCATTGGGTTCTTTATTGCCCACTTTTAAAAAAACTGTTTATGAGCAGACAACACACAACGGTGTCATTTTAAATACAAAACTAAAACTGCATGCTCCTAACTACACATCTTTTGTAGTTTAACTTCAGGTGATGTGTTGGTTTCAGATGCAGAGTGTAGACTGGGGTCAGTGTGTTTTAACGTGTGTGTTTCCTCTGGTTTAGCTGCTGTTTCATTAAAACTTAAGAAGCAGTTTGAGACACTGTAGTTGCTGTTGTAGTTTATGGATCGTTTCAAATAAGTGCTGGTAGTTTTAGATGGACGTTGTTTGCAGTTTAGAGATTTCAGAGGGGTAGCGTCTGTAGTTTAAGGGTATTTTAGACAGACCGTGTGTGTAGTTGGGTGTCCTTTAAAAATGGGCATGGTTTGTAGTTTAGGGTCATTATCAGACTGTAGTTTAAGGGCTAGTTTTTAATGAGGGGTAAACTGGTAATTAGAGACTCATTTGGGCAGTGTTTTTAACTTTGAGCACGATCTCCCTTTAGTTTCTACCATATTCACCATAATCTGCCTCAGTTTAGTG
Organism: Hoplias malabaricus; assembly: GCF_029633855.1. Taxonomy (NCBI): domain Eukaryota; kingdom Metazoa; phylum Chordata; class Actinopteri; order Characiformes; family Erythrinidae; genus Hoplias; species Hoplias malabaricus. Next base: position 26,324,519 of record NC_089818.1, on the reverse strand, counting down.
CCCCGTTAAGATCTTGACTGAATGGATCAGATGCTTTAGTGTTGAATAAAAGTGGTGTTAGATGCAGGTTGTAAACTATATTCTTTTGATAAACAGAACTCCAGGAGGATATCAATCTATAGCCCTATCTGTCTGGGATTAGTTTTACCTGTGGATGTGGGGTAAAGTGATAATTACCGGGGTGTCTCAGTGATTACCTTCAGTAAAACAAGCAGCAAAGTTTATTAATCCTGTCTGAATTGACCTGTGGGGGAATATCACGTCATATTCCGGGTTAAAGGAGTTTTTCGCAGGTTTTCTAGAGAAATGAGAGTCTAAAAACTCCAGTAGCTCTGATGTGTCTGATCCACGCTGTGTGACGTCGGTGTGTGGATCGAGTAGCTGCTCCCATCTGTTATTTTCACTGAGAATTCTGAATCAGTGCGAATCCACCGTAAACATCACAGACGTATTGTGGAAGACTGACATTACCCCGGTTCCCCACGGAAAACTAATCCCATCTGAACAGAGCTAATATCAGACAGATGTGTTAAATGAGTACTGCCTGTGGGATCAGACGGTCCAGGCGTTGTATTTTGAATCCGTTTCACACGTGTAGTTTGTGTAGTTGACTGTCCCTCAGAGGGGAATTCTGCTGCAGGCCGAGTCCTCTCTTCCTCTGTGTGCTTGGTCTTCCGGACTGAGCTGCTTCCTGTCTCTCTGCTCTCTCATGGCTGAGCCACACAAAGGGAAAATGCATTTCAGGAGCTTGTTCAGGAAGGTGTGTGTGTGTGTGTGTGTGTGTGTGTGTGTGTGTGTGTGTGTGTGTGTGTGTGTGTGTGTGTGTGTGTGTGTGTGTGTGTGTGTGTGTGTGTGTGTGTGTGTGTGTGTGTGTGTGTGTGTGTGTGTGTGTGTGTGTGTGTGTGTGTGTGTGTGTGTGTGTGTGTGTGTGTGCTTGCTTGTCTCTGGGTGGAGGTGTGCTCTCGAAGCCTTTTCCAGAAGCTGGCAGAACCTCTTCCCCTGACCCAGCAGTTTTGTTGAATTGTTTGGAAAAGTGTTTTATGGAGTTTTCACTGGTTGCATGACCTCTGAGTTTAATAACGCTCTTAACCCCCGAGGCCAGCGCAGACAAAGATGCAGCACACTTCAGAATCAGATATGTTTAGACTCGCATGCCAACTGCTGCCTATTGGGAGTGAGTCTGATGCATTTTGCAGAGAAATGGAGTACTTTTGAGAAAAGAAAGTGTTCATTTACTCACATACAGTACAATGCAGCGCAGGCTGTGGATAAAACGTACTTAACGTCCTTGTAGGAAAAAGAGTTATGAGCATATCACACTTATCAGACTCTGAGCTGAAAGGAGAACTGCTGACTAACCTTTAATATTGTAATGTCATTAAAACACAGAAGAGGCTTTTGCCGTTGCCGTTTGCACCTGATTAACTTTCTTACCCTGAATGCAGGGGGTTGTGTGGTTTTGGACACTGCACGAGGCCCTGCAGCAGACATTCTCTAATGGCAGAGCACATTTTAATCACTGGATTAGCTCATGGAGTGGGAAAAGTGAAGTATATTTGCACCTTGTCTCACTGACCACTCACTCTCTGTTCTCCCTGAAAACACTGTGAAGGCAGAAAATGGTGGGTGGGAAAACAATGTTCTGTGAGTAATGTGCAGAAGAATTTCATAAGCAGTGAGAATGATTTTACCATGTTTTAACATAATGTTTACATCCCTCGTGGGTATGAAAGACACACACGGACACTTTTGAGTCACCAATCCACCTACCAACGTGTGCTTTTGGAGCGTGGGAGGAAACCGGAGCACCCGGAGGAAACCCACACAGACACAGGATAACACACACCACACTCCTCACAGACAGTCACCCGGAGGAAACCCACACAGACACAGGATAACACACACCACACTCCTCACAGACAGTCACCCGGAGGAAACCCACGCAGACACAGGATAACACACACCACACTCCTCACAGACAGTCACCCGGAGGAAACCCACGCAGACACAGGATAACACACACCACACTCCTCACAGACAGTCACCCGGAGGAAACCCACGCAGACACAGGATAACACACACCACACTCCTCACAGACAGTCACCCGGAGGAAACCCACGCAGACACAGGGAGAACACACCACACTCCTCACAGGCAGTCACCTGGAGGAAACCCATGCAGACACAGAGAGAACACACCACACTCCTCACAGACAGTCACCCGGAGGAAACCCACACAGACACAGAGAGAACACACCACACAGACGGTCACCCGGAGGAAACCCACGCACACACAGAGAGAACACACCACACAGACGGTCACCCGGAGGAAACCCACGCAGACACAGGGAGAACACACCACACTCCTCACAGGCAGTCACCCAGAGGAAACCCACGCAGACACAGAGAGAACACACCACACTCCTCACAGACAGTCACCCGGAGGAAACCCACGCAGACACAGGGAGAACACACCACACTCCTCACAGACAGTCACCCGGAGGAAACCCACGCAGACACAGGGAGAACACACCACACAGACGGTCACCCGGAGGAAACCCACACAGACACAGGGAGAACACACCACACTCCTCACAGACAGTTACCCGGAGGAAACCCACACAGACACAGAGAGAACACACCACACTCCTCACAGACAGTCACCCGGAGGAAACCCACGCAGACACAGAGTGAACACAGCACACTCCTCACAGACAGTCACCCGGAGGAAACCCACGCAGACACAGGGAGAACACACCACACTCCTCACAGACAGTTACCCGGTGGAAACCCACACAGACACAGAGAGAACACACCACACTCCTCACAGACAGTCACCCGGAGGAAACCCACGCAGACACAGAGAGAACACACCACACTCCTCACAGACAGTCACCCGGAGGAAACCCACGCAGACACAGAGAGAACACACCACACTCCTCACAGACAGTCACCCGGAGGATGTTCACAGTCTGCCCCCTCCACACTGCACTGATATAGAGACCTCTGTGGGGTCTCGGAGCTCTCTCAACGTTCAGAATCCAGTGTTACACTCTTCAGATATATTCTATGTTTCTTTAGTTTTATAATGAAAGGGTGAATGAGCAGAAGAGGGTTTGGGTTTAGCATCATTAGGAACACAGCAAAAGGTGTTGGATCTTATTTCTGAGATTGTGGCGTAATTACATAAATATCCCACAAAATCCTACCACCTCCCTCTGTGTTTAAGAAGGAACATATCCAGCGCTGCAGGGATCCCACCTCCACACCGTTACATTGTACAGTGACTAATGACAGCAGTGCTGTGTAAATATCCTCCTATATTTTGATTTGACATATTTTTCTTACTGCTCCTTCGTTCCTGTTTTAAAATGTCCACTCTCTTCCTTAAATTCTGTCTCTCATCTCACACAAATGATACATGATTCATGTTCTTTGGTTGTCTCTTTATAGACATAGTCCTGTAAATGTGTCCTTCCTGATTAGAGCTCAAGTGTGGCTCTTACAGGAGAAACCTGGCATTAACAACAAAAGATCTGTAAACACCACTTAGGCCCCACTCCATGTGTCCAAACACGTCCAAAACCAAACACTGCACCTTTAAGACATACGTTTCCTGCTGCTGGAAAACGTAAACACATTCTCCCTCTCACGCAGACACACACACTCGGAGGAAATAAGCCGGGAAACGCTGGAATCCACCACCCAGAGTCTGACTCACTCTGGAGAAGTGTAAGGAAGAAAGAATGTGCTCCACTCTTTGTATCTTTGTGTTTTAAGATCAGCACTGGGACTTTGGCGACTGGAAATTTGAAAAGATTTGTAACCGTCCTCTGGTCTTTTCACGCTTCATTCACTGGTGCTTTTGTAGCAGCTCTTCAGCAGAAGGAAAACCCATCAGACCTCTGTAGTGGTTACGCAGAGGATAAACATTACGTTTTGGAAATAAAACACTGCCCTACTGCAGTTTTTACTGTAGATCAGTGAGAACTTTACTATGTTCATTAAGAGACTAAACACAGACATTTGTTGACATTAGTCTTCTGCATTTAACCCATCAGTGGCAGTAAACACACACACACACACACACCCAGAGCAGGGGTCATCGCCATTTAACACCTACTGATGTAATCAGACAAATGTAAAACAAATCTAATTTACTGAGCCACTGAAATGTGACCTCTGACCTCTGACTGTGCTGTATATCATTCCTGAAAATATCACTATTTGCTTCCAGCTTTTCCCTGGAGAATGTAGGTGAAGTGTTGGCCAGCAAACAAACTTAGTCTCACTCACTCTGTGTCTGTGTGTGTGTCTGTCTCTCTCTCTCTCCCTCTGTGTCTGTGTGTGTGTCTCTCTCTCTCACTGTCTCTCTGTCTCTCACATTCTCTCTCACTCTCTCTCTCTCTCTCTCACTCTCTGTCTCTCTCTCTGTCTCTCACTCTGTCTCTCACTCTCCCTCTCTCTCTCTCTGTAGACAGTATCCCAGCGGAGTTGGAGGACCCATTCTATAAGGACCAGTATGAGCAGGAGCACCTGAAGCCGCCGGTGGTGTCTCTGCTGCTTTCTGCTGAGCTCTACTGCAGGGCTGGGAGTCTGATCCTGCGCAGTGACGCAGCCAAACCACTGCTGGGTCACAATGGGGTCATCCAGGCCCTTGCCCAGAAAGGCTTGTATGTCACTGACCAGGAGAGGCTTGTTACGGAGAGAGATCTCTGCAAAACACCCATTCAAATGGTAAGACTTCGTGTGATTTACTCTTTCCTTATTTGCTCCCACTGTTGATCTTAGCCAGGTATTTTCTGATGATGCTCAGATCTTCTCAGAGTTTGTAGTTTGGAAAGGTGTGGAAAAATATACTCAGTTAATGGTAGTTTTTACGTTGGCTTTAATTAGTGAAGCTGAGGTGAGCTGTGACACTTTCTTCCAATTCACTGCTGGAAGTGTTACTGAGGACTTCTTGTTCTTCTTCTTCATCATCTTCTTTTTCAACTTTTTCTTGTTGTTCTTATTTTCTTCTTTTTTCTTATTTTTGTTGTTGTTGTTCTTCTTCATCTTTTTCTTGTTCTTCTTTTTCTTGTTAGAACCAGATATGACAAAATGAATAAAACATGTATGTATACATTTTATTTCCACAGGTATGTCTTTATCAATATATTTGTGTTAATAACTATATTTATATACATATTTATTATATTTATTAATGCCTGTGTTCATTTTTGTTTGTTCTTTATTCTTATATAAAATGTATATTTGAAAAAATATGAACGATATAAAATAAAAATATGCTTTTATTAAAAATAATAAATAATACACAATTAAACAAATTGTGAAATATATAAATTAATATATAAAAGTAAATATGTATCAAATGTGCACTTAAAATCAAAAGAAACTATATATTACATGATGAAGTTGTTTTAATATATTTCTTGACTCTTTTCTTTTCTATTTTTTCTATTTTGATTTTGGTGCATCTCCTCACTGTCCAATCAAAAGTCTTTTGGAGTGTTTCTGTTGGTCATTCATCGTGAGGTTTTCACTGAGTGTGAAGAACAGCTGCTGTGTTCCGATGATGTATTTTAATTTTGTGATGATGTATTAGTGTGTTTTTAAGACTCATTTTGAATCCTGTGATTATGACTCTATGAAATCAATAAACTGCCCCTGGTTCCGCTGTGTTTCTGAGCTAATGAAGGTTCAGCTGATCAGAGTCTGAGGAGCGCTGGAGCCAGAGATGCACCAGTAGAACGGCTGTTAGTTTGTTAAAGGGTTGCTGTGCTGCAGTGATGTAGAGCTTGGTCTGGGAGTGGTTTGCTTGTGTTTCCAGTCGTGGTGCTTGGCTGTTTCTGCGCGGTGGAAAGTCTGGGGTTATGTAATAAATATGAGGACCATGCTGTAGACAACGTGGAATATGTTCTTTCTGCTCTTCTGCTTCTCTCTTTGTGTCATGGTCACTGTTCTGTAACAAGAACACCTCAGTTCTGTCTGATGCCTGTCGTCCAGTGACGTAACCTCAATAATAACATGCTCTCACACATCAGTTACTCACTACAGTACTGTATTTACTAACTGCTCTGCCAGGCACCACACACACACACACTCGCGCACTCACACACACACGCACACACACACACATTCACACTCTCTCTCTCACACATTCTCACACACACTCACACATTCTCACACACACTCACACACACATATTCACACACTCACACACACACACACTCACACACACACACACTCACACACACACATTCTCACTCTCACACACTCACACACACACATTCTCACTCTCACACACACACGCATTCTCACTCTCACACACTCACACACACACACATTCACACTCACACACACATTCTCACACACATACACACACATTCATACACACACACACACACATTCATACACACACACACACACACACATTCTCACACTCACACACACACATTCATACACTCACACACACACACTCACACATTCACACTCACACACACGCCCGCGCACACACACGCCCGCGCACACACATGCACACGCACAGAGATGCACACACATTCACACACACACACACTCACACACATTCACACACACACTGTGACTGTGACACTGAGCTGCAGTGTTTAAAATCATCTGTGGATCTTTTGTAGTGTGTCGCTGATGAAATGAAATATTATTCATTTCACTCTGAAATGCTACGTCCCGAGATCGGGGGGGGGGTTCTCACACTCGGGCTGTGTCTGAAACAGACAGGTACCTTGTGCTCTTGCCTCACGAGGCAACACTTTGCAGTGAATGTGTTTGTAACAGAGTCGCAGGGTTTTCAATATTTCAGCACACTTCCAGGGTCCTGTTCACTAGCGCCCCCTGTCAGAACCATTACAACTTTGAACAAAAACAGGCAGCATTGGCGCAGCACGTAGTGTCGCAGTCACACAGCTCCAGGGACCTGGAGGTTGTGGGTTTCATTCCCGCTCCGGGTGACTGTCTGTGAGGAGTGTGGTGTGTTCTCCCTGTGTCTGCGTGGGTTTCCTCCGGGTGACTGTCTGTGAGGAGTGTGCTGTGTTCACTCTGTGTCTGTGTGGGTTTCCTCCGGGTGACTGTCTGTGAGGAGTGTGGTGTGTTCTCCCTGTGTCTGCGTGGGTTTCCTCCGGGTGACTGTCTGTGAGGAGTGTGCTGTGTTCACTCTGTGTCTGTGTGGGTTTCCTCCGGGTGACTGTCTGTGAGGAGTGTGCTGTGTTCTCTCTGTGTCTGCGTGGGTTTCCTCCCGGTGCTCCGGTTTCCTCCCACAGTCCAAAAGCACATGTTGGTGAAGTGGCGACTCAAGTGTCCTTAGGTGTGTGTGTGTGTATGTGTTGCCCTGTGAAGGACTGGCGCCCCCTCCAGGGTGTATTCCCGCCTTGCACCCAGTGATTCTAGGTAGGCTCTGGACCCACCGCGACCCTGAACTGGATAAGGGTTACAGATAATGAATGAATGAATTTTAAACATGCATTAAATACAGACACGACTCTGCACCTTCCTCCATCAGAGAACTGCCTCAGTTACAGCTCTCCGCTCGGGTCAGACGCAGCCGGGATGTAAAACAAACACAGTGGATGGAGGTGGAACAATCCCA
>NC_089818.1:26199399-26311899 GCF_029633855.1 Hoplias malabaricus | reverse complement strand
CACCTGGCGATGATCGACACACTGATGATGGCGTACACAGTGGAGATGATCAGTGTAGAGAGAGTACTGTCCTGCGTACAGAAATACTCTCCTTTCTTTCCTGAGGAGGACTTCCCTTACGATGTTGAAGAGGCCGTGATTATGTGGATTAACAAGGTAAATACATACCACACACACACACACACACACACATACCTCATACATACCTCATTGAAAACACAAATACTAACAAAGAAAAAGAGACTGAAAGAGAAAGAGAATCAACAGATTAACAACAAAAAACTAAAACAGAACACAGAAGGACATTAATACTGAGAAACACTGAATTAGAGAATGAAATAATCCTACACACACACACAGAAAGAGACAGAAACTCAGAGACAAACTATAAACTACAACTAAAATATGAGTTTATCTACAACTTAAAATACAAACCAGGACACAGATGTGAACCAGAACGGATCAATAATTACAGAGAAGGAAAACAGAAAACCAATAACTTTAGGATTCAGTTTGGTTTAAACTTAAAGGAACTCTGCATGATATTTATACTTTAAAGGCTAAGCACCAGGACCTAAGGACATAAGGACCTCCATGAATATTCCACATTATTGTAGTCACTGACAGATATAATTATGAATTAAAATGAAAAGAGCAGCTTAATTTACTTTAAAACTGACAATTTTATTAAATTGACGGAAAAACCCGAGCTCTCTACGGAAATTCTTGAACGCGACCGTGACGTCACTGGTGGACAACAGCTGAACAACGCCGCGGTAAAACACCGTTATGACGGACTGTTATGACAGTATCTAGCTAAATAACCAACATTATTCATGACAATAGCCTAGCAATAAGCTAAACTCAAATGTAGAGGTACCGTTATTCTTGTAAATGTGATCGAAGTCGAACTCGAATTCATCCGACACTATAAACCTCCGTAATGCAGCTACGTAGCCGAGTATAATCTGAGCACCGAGTTTAGCGAGTCAAGCTAACGTTAACTAACACCAACTAAAACAGGCGAAGTGAGTGTCCTTACCCTGTTTACCTCCATGTTACAGAGGCTCTTGAACACCTTTCGTTGGTGTCCTTACATGCCCATATTGTTGGAAAAGCGCAAGTGAAATGAGCTACAGATAACGGAGTGAGCGGAGGGTCCTTTCCAAAGTGCCCGTTTAAAGTGGACAAATGTAGTCCATTTTCTGGTTATTTTGGGATCTTTGGGCCATTTGTTCACAGATGTCCCACTGTACATTGAATGATTGCAGCCAAAAACAACACACCTTTTCCTCATTTTGCATTAAATTAAGTGCAGCTTCTAGAGTTGTTGTCCACCATCTACGTCACAGGCAAGACGCCTATTAGAGTTTCCCAACACCGCTGAGGGGGGGGGGGGGGGGGGGACCAACGGTCTTTTAAACCTTATTCCTTCAATTAGTAAGAAATAACATGTTTTCTGACTCTCAATAAACACAAGTTAGGAACTCAACCACTGTATTTATTTGTTTGACACTTTCATAGAGCTGCTGCTTAGCCTTTAAAATTACAGCTTAAAAATCATTGTGATGCTTCTCTGATCTATAACATGAAGAAAAGACCCTCTATTGTTGCTACTCCAGGATCAGGATGGCAGATGCAACCTGATTAAACATACCTTTTTAAATGTTTATTACTCCACACCATCTCACCATCAAGAGAATATTCCCCAAATATTTACTGTTAATTAATTTACACAAACGGTTAATATGATGCTGGGTTTGATGTCTGGCGAGGCCTTGTCTTTCCACCAGAGGGAGACACAGCGTGACCATTTCTTTACTTACTGAATGATGTTGATGACTGTGAAAATGAACAGGCGGCACTTTTACTGTGAGGTGAATGTAAAACGTACAAAGTTAGACATTTACTGAAAGAGACTGGACAAGGTTCATATTTATGTCATATATACAGGGGTTAGACAATGAAAGTGAAACACCTGTCATTGTAGTGTGGGAGGTTTCATGGCTGAATTGGAGCAGCCTGGTGGACAATCTTCATTAACTGCACATTGCACCAGTAAGAGCAGAGTGTGAAGGGTTAATTAGCAGAGGGTAAGAGCACAGTTTTCTCAAAATATTGCAATGCACACAACATTATGGGTGACACACCAGAGTTCAAAAGAGGACACATTGTTAGTGCATGTCTTGCTGGCGCATCTGTGACCAAGACAGCGAGTCTCTGTGATGTATCAAGAGCCACGGTATTCAGGGTAACGTCAGCGTACCACCAAGGAGAATGAAACACATCCAACAGGATTAACTGTGGACGCAGGAGGACGCTGTCTGAAAGGGATGTTCAGGTGCTGACCCGGATTATATCCAGAAAACCACGGCTGCCCAAATCACGGCATAATTAAGTGTGCACCTCAACTTTCCTGTTTCCACCAGAACTGTCCGTCGGGAGCTGCACAGGGTCAATACACACTGCCGGGCTGCTGTAGCCCAACCTTTGGTCACTCACGCCAACGCCAAACGTCGGTTTCAATGGTGCAAGGAGCGCAAATCTTGGGCTGTGGTCAATGTATTGTTCTCTGATGAGTATATGTTCTCTGTGTGTATTGGTGCATTGTCGTCCTGATACACGGCACCGCCTTCAGGACACAATGTTTGAACCATTGGATGCACATGGTCCTCCAGAATGGTTCGGTAGCTGAAGCATGGGGGTGGATCAGTGATGGTTTGGGCTGCCATATCATGGCATTCCCTCGGCCCAATACTTGTGCTAGATGGGCGCGTCACTGCCAAGGACTACCGAACCATTCTGGAGGACCATGTGCATCCAATGGTTCAAACATTGTGTCCTGAAGGCGGTGCTGTTTATCAGGACGACAATGCACCAATACACACAGCAAGACTGGTGAAAGATCTCCCAGTAGCCCACACATACATTATTCTTTTTCAATTTTACATCCATATTGCTAGCTTGGTAAACAATCTCACCCTTTCAGTTAAAATATACTACTGAGTTGTAAAACAGAGATATTTCATACTTACATAGGACTTACTGCACTTTCCTGTTCAAAAAAAAGGCCCAAGCTGAATTTAGGTGTCCTTAAATAGTGCCTGAGCAAATTCAGACCTGCCTGTAGGAACCAGGTTGGGTTGGTCCACTTGAGTGTGTGTGTGTGTGGGGGGGTGGGGGGGGGTGTATGATTGGAAATATTTTTTAGATTTATTGTGTGTTTTGTGTGATTGTGTGTTTGTAGTTTGATTAGTATCAAGTAGTCACTTTTTGAACAAGGGTTTTGAAGAGTACAATTGCATGTTTTTTTTTTTTGTATTATCCTTTGATTGTAGCTGTCTCCCCCCGTAGAAGAGCAGGAGTGGTACATACTAAATTAGTTAAGCCACTAGGAGTCTATATAAGGACTCATTTTGAGGACAGAAGGGGGGAGCGGAGGTTGGAGAGTTGGCTGAATAGTTATTATCTTTATATTGGAAGAGAAAAGATAGTTCTCTCTTTTTCATTTCACTAAATAAAGCACCCTTGCACTGAAGGTGCTATTGTGGTTTGCCATCATTTAATTAATTTATAGTTATTTATTTTCTTAACCCATAACCTTGTTGGGACACACTACCCTCACCAGTGAGCAAGGTGTGACATATGGTGGCAGTGGTGGGATGGCAAGCCACAAGAAAATGAAGGTGCCAAAGAGAACTAGATTGGGGTCACAGAAAGTCAAAGACAAAGTTACCTGCAACAGACTCGGACACCGATGAGCAGTGGGGCACAATGGACTCTAAGGAGTAGTACACAGCCCTGGGGGCCCAACCAAAAGCACGGGATAGTCGTCCAGCTGATCCATTCAAGCCCTCAGGGGTGTCTGAGTTAACCATACTGCTTGGCCAGTTACTCTCCACTCAGCGAGATCGGGAGGAAAGGCTATTTCATGAGTTCCGTGAACTGAGGACCTGCCTTGCAAGAACAACCCCAGAGCATGTCATTGTTGGGTCAGGGGATACGGCTGCAGTTGGGACAGCGCCTTCAGTGTCTTTGAATGACTAGAGCCCCAGAATACCTCTTCCAACACCTGCACCGCGACGTTCACAAGTGTTTGATCTTCCAGAACCACCACTGGTTACTACTCAGTCTATACCAGTAGAACCTAGCCAGAGGCCTAGAGAAATGTATCGGACTGAGCCAAAAATGTCTGTTTTTCAAGCTGGAGAAGACATTGAGAATTATCTCCTCCGCTTTGAAAGGCTGGCAAGAACCTGGGGATGGCCAAGGGACGAATGGGCTTACTGACTTTTTCCATTTCTGACAGCCAAGGCCCTTGAAGCTTACACAGCCATGGATGAGGAGATGTCCAACTCATATCCAGATTTGAGGGAGGCACTGCTTGCCAAGTTTGACATATCTTCTGAAACCTATCGTCAGCGATTCAGGGCGAGGTTGATACCAGCAGGAGAAACACCAAAAGAGACTTATCACCGTCTGAAAGGACTTTATCGCCGCTGGGTTAAACCAGTGCTAGAAAGTAAGGAAGAGATTGGGGAGCTTGTCATCCTGGAGCAGCTGATGCGGGTCCTACCAACAGATGTCCGCACCTGGGTCCAGGAGCATGAGCCGGCAAACGGACTGACTGCTGCACAGTTGGCTCAACAATACCTGAATGCTCGACGAGGTTTGTCACGTTCCTCAGCAACTCCAGCTAGGGAACTAAAGCTTCTGGAGGGAAATATCTTTCCTTATTGGGAACAAGGCCAAACTAAAGATGTGCGAAATGGACAAAAAGCAAAAGGTAATCTGGTTTTTTTTTTTTTTTTTTTTTTTGTCACCAGCAAGGACATAAAGCATCTGTATGCCCTCTTAAGAAGCCTAAACTGTCTAATTACTGTTATGTGCCAAGAGAGGGAGATGTGGTCTTACAAGACAAAGATAAGATAATCAATCTGAAGAAATGTCACTCAGTAGTTTGGGAAACTCCAAAGACATTTTAGTAGAGGTTAATGGTCAGCCTCTGCAGGTTTTGTTGGACACTGGGAGTGCTATGTCTTTGATAAAGGGGGAATTTTTGCCACCTAGCATGGTTGATTTTTCCAGACTAATAAAAAAACTATGTGTATATGGTGAGGTAAAGGAATATCCCACAGCTGATATTACACTTGGGGTCTTGGACAATGTGTTTCTATTGCGGGTGGGTGTGGTCAATGATTTGCCAAAAGATATGGTAATTGGAAAGGACTTACCCGTGCTGTCCGAATTGCTGGGGGAGGTAGTGCGGTCCAAGTTTAATTTGTCCTGTGCAGTCTTGACACGTTCCCATTACAAAACAGGTATTGAGCCACTACCTTCTATGTCTGATAGCCTGTTTGTGGGTGGGACGAAGGGACCATGTAAGTCACGCCAGAAACGACGAATAGAGAAAACACTGGGATCACCCGTACCCCCACTAAACACAACTAATCTTACCAGCACTAGCCAATGGCAGGTTCCCATAAACATAGCTGATCTTCAGAGAAAGGATGCATCCCTGGCTCATTTATACAAGCAGGTGGGGGAAGAGAAAGGCAATGGGTCACTTAGTTGTAAAGACCGTTATGTTCATGAGAACATTCTTTATTTGGCAGATTCACCTAACAACCGTTTGATTGTCCCCAGTAGCTGCCGACCTTTAGTCTTACATCTTGCACACACTATTCCATGGGCAGGCCACCTGGGTCAAAATAAAACCTACCTCAGGGTTAGCCACCGCTTTATCTGGCCTTCTATGTATGCGGATGTCCAGGAATAGTGTATTTCATGCCCTGACTGCCAAATAACCAGACACATTCGTCATTTTGACAGAGCACCTTTACAGCCCATGCCCATTATTTCAACACCATTTAAACGTATTACAATGGATATCATGGGTCCCCTTGAGAAGAGCAGTTCTGGACACAGATACATATTGGTTGTTTGTGATTATGCCACCAGGTTCCCGGAGGCATTTCCCCTACGCTCTATCACCACCCCTAAAATCATTACTGCGCTTGTGCAATTATTTTCTAGAGTGGGATTCCCTCAGGAAATCCTCACTGATCTGGGCACAAATTTTACTTCACATCTCATGTCACAGTTCTTTCAGCACCTGGGCATCACTGGAATTCACACCACACCCTATCATCCACAAACTGATGGTCTGGTTGAGAGGTTCAACCAAAACCCTAAAGACCATGTTGAAAAAGTTTGTGTCTGACACTGGAAAGGACTGGGAGAAATGGCTACCCTTCCTCCTCTTTGCATACGTGAGGTACCCCAAGCTTCAACTGGGTTCTCGCCATTTGAGCTTCTTTATGGATGGTCTGTTCAGGGACCCCTTGATCTCTTGCACAACCAGTGGGAGAACAACCCTGAAGTTGGTAAAGAAAGCATTGTCAGCTTTGTCCTACAGATGAGAGATCATCTGAAAGCTTATAGAAAAGAGGACAGTCTGCACATGGAGAAAGCCCAGTATAAACAGAAAAAAAGGTATGACCAAAAAGCCTGTCTGCGCGAATTTAAACCTGGACAGAAGGTCCTTTTGCTACTTCCCACCTCCACCAACAAACTTCTGGCAAAATGACAGGGGCCTTTTGAAGTCCTATGAAAACAAGGGCCAGTGACCTATGAAGTATTGCATCCTGAAAAGGGAAAAAAATCACAAACATACCATGTTAACCTCATGAGACAATGGAAGAAATGCACAGAACCCAACATTGTTCTGGAAGAGGATGGTGAAGATGAGATTGATGAACTCTTATCGTGGAAGTCTTCACATAAGCCTAGACCAAGCCATATGACCACTCTTCAACAAATAGATTTGAGGTGTGTATTTAATAGACATCCTTCACTTTTCGAGTCTAAGCCTGGGCGCACACATGTCACACAGCATAGTATTCATCTTAAAGATGCCCATCCCATCTGACAGAGGCCTTATTGTGTACCAGAAAGACTAGTCCAACCTCTTAAGGCTGAGGTCCGCACTATGCTGGATCTGGGGGTCATTGAACCCTCAGATAGTGATTGGTGTAGCCCAATAATGATTGTCCCTAAACCTGATAGAATCTTAAGTGTCTGTATTGATTTTAGAAAAATCAATTCTATTTCTAGGTTTGATGCATATCCCATGCCCCGAATTGATGATTTACTGGAGCAGCTTGGGCATGCTTAGTGGCAGATGTCTTACAACGAATTGTCAGAGATGGCTTGACACTGAATGTGGACAAATGTGAATGGGGTCAGGTGGAGACTCGGTACTTGGGCTACCGCCTTGAAAGAGGTCTAATACAACCATAGGTGGACAAGTTGGAAGCTTTTAGAAATAGTCCCCGACCTCACACCAAAAAACAAGTGCGGTCTTTCCTTGGCTTGGCTGGATGGTATTGTAGGTTTATTCCACAGTTTGCCACCATTGCTGCCCCACTGACAGAATTGACCCTCAAATGACCGAGAGGTCATTCACAGTCTTGAAAAATGCTTTGTGTTCCAAGCCCATTCTAATCAGCCCAGATTTTTCCAAGCCATTTACAGTACAGGTTGATGCTTCAGCGGTTGGAATTTGAGCAGTCTCATTACAAGGTACAAACGAACAGGAACAACCAGTGTTGTACCTTAGTCATAAGCTGTTACCAAGAGAGACAAGATATTCCACCGTGGAAAAATAGGCTCTTGCAATAAAATGGGCTTTGGAAAGTCTCCGTTATTATCTGCTTGGAAGACAATTTATGTTAGTAACTGATCACAGAGCTCTGACATGGATAAATTAAATGAAACTCAGGCATTACCAGGTGGTACCTGGCCTTGCAACCCTTTGCTTTTCAAGCCTGGACGTCAGAACATTATGGCTGATTACCTTTCTCGTTTGCCCACCTTGGTCAAACCAGAGGAGGTGGTGGGTGATGTGACAGAACGGACAATACATGACCACTAGATAAATATTTCTGTTCCCCTCTTATTCCTCATAGCCCTTTCTGTCCCTGTTTTATCTCCCAGTAGCCCACACATACATTATTCTTTTTCAATTTTACATCCATATTGCTAGCTTGGTAAACAATCTCACCCTTTCAGTTAAAATATACTACGGAGTTGTAAAACAGAGATATTTCATACTTACATAGGACTTACTGCACTTTCCTGTTAAAAAAAAAAAAAGGCCCAAACTGATTTTTAGGTGTCCTTAAATAGTGCCTGAGCAAATTCAGACCTGCCTGTAGGAACCAGGTTGGAGTGGTCCATTTGAGTGGGGGAGGGGGGGGTTGTATGATTGGAAATATTTTTCTTTTATTTTCATTTTAGATTTAACCTTGTTCATGATGTGTGTTTGTCGTTTGATTAATATCAAGTAGTCACTTTTTGAACAAGGGTTTTGCAGAGTACAATTGCATGTTATTTTTTGTATTATCCTTTGATTGTAGCTGTCTCCCCCTGTAGAAGAGGAGTGGTACATACTGAATTAGTTAAGCCACTAGGAGTCTATAAGGACTATAAGGAATAAGGACTCATTTTGAGGACAGAAGGGGGGAGCGAAGGTTGGAGAGTTGGCTGAATAGTTGTGCCGAGAAATTATCTTTATATTGGAAGAGAAAAGATTGTTCCCTCTTATCCCCTGTATGTAATTTGTAACTATCCATCCATCCATCCATTATCTGTAACCACTTATCCAATTTAGGGTCGCGGGGGGGTCCAGAGCCTACCTGGAATCATCGGGCGCAAGGCGGGAATACACCCTGGAGGGGACGCCAGTCCTTCACAGGGCAACACAGACACACACATATTCACTCACACACACGGACACTTTCGAGTCGCCAATCCACCTGCGTGTGTTTTTGGACTGTGGGAGGAAACCGGAGCACCCGGAGGAAACCCACGCGGACACGGGGAGAACACACCAACTCCTCACAGACAGTCACCCGGAGCGGGAATCGAACCCACAACCTCCAGGCCCCTGGAGCTGTGTGAGTGCGACACTCCCTGCTGCGCCACCGTGCCGCTAATTTGTAACTAGTTTTTTTTTTTCCTTCTTTTTACATTTCACTAAATAAAGCACCCTTACACTGAAGGTGCCATTGTGGTTTGCCATCATTTAATTAATATTTATAGTTATTTATTTTCTTAACCCATAACCTTGTTGGGACACACTACCCTCACCAGTGAGCAAGGTGTGACACTTACATGCCAGGAGTGAAGCATGGGGGTGGATCAGTGATGGTATGGGCTGCTATATCATGTCATTCCCTTGGCCCAATACTTGTGCTAGATGGGCGTGTCACTGCCAAGGACTACCGAACCATTCTGGAGGACCATGTGCATCCAATGGTTCAAACATTGTGTCCTGAAGGTGGTGCCGTGTATCAGGACGACAATGCACCAATACACACAGCAAGACTGGTGAAAGATTGGTTTGATGAACATGAAAGTGAAGTTGAACATCTCCCATGGCCTGCACAGTCACCAGATCTAAATATTATTGAGCCACTTTGGGGTGTTTTGGAGGAGCGAGTCAGGAAACGTTTTCCTCCACCAGCATCACGTAGTGACCTGGCCACTATGCTGCAAGAAGAATGACTTCAAATCCCTCTGACCACTGTGTAGGACTTGTGTATGTCGTTCTCAAGAGGAATTGACGCTGTATTGGCCGCAAAGGGGGGCCCAACGCCATACTAATAAATTATTGTGGTCTAAAACCAGGTGTTTCACTTTCATTGTCCAACCCCTGTATATTTGCAATGCAGTGTGGAAAGAATATTTTTGAGCGTCTCATCCAGTCTCTACAGGCATCAGCGGTGATGTGTTCACGGACTGCATCCACAGCAGCGAGCAGGGTCATCTGAGCATGTGTACTGACATAGGCAATGGACTAGTGCCATCTGGGGGTTGAACTCTTCAACAGAGAACAGTCGAATACATTCTGATCAACACGATAGTCAGAAGTCTAACTTTGTAACTAAAGCATGTGCTGTTGTCCAAAATTAATGAGAATTAATTTTGTGTTTTTATGAGGTGCACAAGTAACTACATCATGTGGAGTTTGAAGAAGTTGTTTTGAGAAATTCAATTTTAATCTGAGAAAACTTACCTATAAAAGCTGTTCAGAGCAAGTTCACCAGTGTTAAATCAACACCATTAGTGTAAAATGTAAACTTGTCAACACTCTCCATGTTGATTTAAAACTGGTGAACGTGCTGTGTAAAGGGTTCAGGGTGTGTGCTCCTGTTCACTGCTGTGTTCACACTGCCAAGTGTTATTGCCTTTGAATAAACTAAGATTACACATTTTCCACTGGCCTTAACACTGATTGTCCCCAAGTTCCACCCTTGAACACTCAGTGGAAGAAGAAATAAACAGACCAACAAAAAAACCAACCAGCACGCCAAGCTCTGCACTTGTCTAATGTTGGAGAGTGAGAAGCGCCGCTGTCTTCTGTTCATTAAAGTCCAAACCTCTGGGTCCATCCCCCGTTAGAGATTTGACGTCAGAATGTGACATGTCCCATCTTTGAAATGTATTTCTTCATTTAGACTTTTTAAGTGATGAAGGTATATGTCGTAGTAATAATGAATTTGTTTAGTTTTTAAAAGGAGCCTTGCACTCAGAAGGGTGTATTCTGTTTGCTAAATCATGAACTCTGATGGTTTTAAACATTGCATGTAGTAACTACATTCACAGCTTTCCTAAGAATGTAGAAATGTGTAATAAAGCCTCAAACTTTTGATTTTGGAACTTTGGTAAATGAGAAGTAGGAAATAGCATTTTACTTTAGCATTAAGCATTTTATTCCAAAATCATTCTACATTGTCAAAATTACTGAATGTAGAACAATCATTTTGTTTTAAGGAATAAACATTGTTGCAATAAAAGAGCGTATTGAAGAATCCCCAAAAACTGACCTGAAAGACCTTTAAAACATATCATCCTAATACAATCAAGAGAATAAGACATTAAACACAGACCGCAGCTCTGCGTGTAACAACAACCATGTGGAATGATTGTCACAACAATATAAAGATGTACATCATGAGAAAAGAGAGGTTACAATTCACTTCCTTCTGTTGTCTACTAAATTATACAAATGTGTTCTAGAACATCTAGATCTTTATACACTTGTAGTTAAGTTCAAACTCTACTGCATTTTCTTCCCTTTACAAAAAATCTGACAAAAAAGTACATTAAAAAAACACAGAACTTTGGCATATTTCCTCTGATACAAAAATGTACACAGTTGTTCACAATTATCACCAACTTTCTAGCATAAAATCATATTAAACAGCTACTTACAACACCCAAACTTGAAAAGAACATTTCCCAAAGAAAGCACAGGTACGTAGCCTGAGTGGTGCTGGTGTTTCTAGGGAAGCCCATGTGTGTAACAACGGGGAATATTTTGCTATGTGTTTGCTATGGATTATCAGGTGGTTGCTATGGTGTTACTGAATGGGTGCGTTGGCATTGCTAAAGCATGTAAGTGGTAAATGATCCCAGACAGTTGCTAGGGTGGTTGCTATGGCATAAAATAGCTAGTAGTAGATGCTTTGCAGAACCAATGATAATGATCATGAAGTTGGCTGGGAGTTCCCAGGTTGCACAGTAGACTTTTTGATATTTTGCACAGAAACAGATACAAGAAGTTTAATATCTCGATGGTCTTTATCAGTTAGGTCCACTGATGGTCTACATATCATCATATTGAATGTCGTAGGCCAGTGGTCCATCAATGGCAAAGCCTATATAAAAGGAGACTTTCTCTGTACTGTACCCACTTTTAATTCTACCAAAGTATGTAGGTCGCACAGGGATCTGCAGCTTGCCGTACTCTGCATACAACTCTCCCTGCTCAATGATGCCATTTACTCTGAGGAGCTTGTCTTTAATGGGCTTTTCCTTGAAGATTTCTGCATTCTGCCAAAGAGCATTACGCTGGGAAACATTACTGAAATGATCATCGAGAACTTTTTTGGAAACCAGTCTCTCTAATCCATCTGACTTTCCCAAATATAAGTGGGCAATTGGGGCTCTTGCTCTAAAGATGGAGGAAAGTTGTTTTCGAGATGATTTTCTTATCTTATCCACATATGTTACTATTTTTTTGTCAGCATGACTCCTCCCAGGCCATAGCAAGAGTAGTGCAAGGTAGTAAGGCTCCGGATACTGATGTGATAATCCAGCTTCTTGCAAAATTTCCTCCAAAAGTTCCATCAGCATTTTGGGGGACTTTGCTAATTTAGATTTTGGCTTTAGCAGTTTAAGAATTATGTGTGTGAGCAAGTGATGGGTTTTGTCCTGAAGAGACTTGGAGGTACAGTTCTGGTAGATGAAAGAATACTTTTCAGCAATTGATTCGATCATGTCTTTCCTGAACTCCAAAAACTGAAGAATTCTTGGGAAGTAATTTGCTTTGTTTTCTTCTAGAAACATCCTACATTCCTCAATTTCCATGGTTAAGCTCAGCTTGGGTTTGCTGGTTTTCTCACTTAGCCTTTCCTTAGATGATGAACAGAACAAAGAGATATAGTTTTTAAAGTGGTCTGAAATACACTTCCTGTTTTTGTTCTGCTTTTCTGTGTCAACAACACCCTTGACTCTCGTGTAGGTGAAGAACACTTCAAGGAATTCAAAAGCCTTGTCCACATTTGGCTTCAGGGAAATGAGAAATGACTCGTTGTCTTTAAGAACAGAAACAAATTTCTCGTTGGCCTCAGTTTGAGTTATGTTAAGAGAAGACAATGACATCTTTCCTTTAAAAAATTGCTTAATGTACTCATTTCTCATGACATCTTTCTCTTCAAACAATGGAAGTGCCCACACTATGTCAAAGACTATCATAGCAGTGTCAATCTCATTCATGTATCCAGAAATGTTGTAGGAATTTTGCTTCCAGTGAGGTTTCACTTCATCATCAGCCTTGTCATCTGTTTGTGCCAGTAACTGGGCTCTTTGGAAAGCTTTTATTGCCTCTTTCACCAGCTCAAGCAGTTCTTTCACATCATCAGGTGTATGTGGTTTTTTCTCTTGCTTTTTCCCATCAATTTTATGTTTCAGTTCACTACGTGAGACCTGGCCAACCGTATCAAATGTGTATGAGTTTTCTTTGATAGATTTGGCATGGTACGCCCAGGTCTTTGCTTTGGCAAATTCTTTTTCATTCAAATAGTTATGCCGTGCCAAAGCTTGCGGGATTGAAAAGTCTTTATCAAATCTCTTTGACGCTTCAGTCAATATGTCCTGAATATTTTTAGTTCCCTCTTTTCCGGATCTGATGTCTTCGATTAAAGGTGAAAAGAGTGTGTCTTTCTCATCACCTTCTGTCTTTCGTTGCCTGGTAATGAGCATGCTCTTTAGTGACTGCAGTAGATTATCTTTTCCTATTCCCCTTTCAAAGAACAGGTCGGAATGCAGCATATTGAGGATTATGTCAGCTCTTGGGCTGCTGTGCCTTTCCTCTAATACCTTGACACATTCTGCTGCTATACGTTGATGTACAAAACGAACAGCTTTGTACACGCCGTATTCTTCAACTTGGAACTCAATTAACAAGCACGAATAAGGCTCCATTTTATCCATCACAGATTCTTTTCCCCACAGTCTCCTTTTAATGCCGAGGAAATCCTCACAAAGGGACACACTGATTGACGATTCCGCCACATATGTGTTGAACAGTGCCAAAATTGAGAGGAGTTGTGCCTCTCTGCTGCCAGCGTCGACATCTTTCAGGATGGTGTCTGCAACATGTGCTACGTAATCCTGATTGAAGTTATTTTTCATTATCATGAAACTATAAAAGTTCTCAGGTTTGTCGTGATTTTTTTGAAGCTCCTGGAGCTTTTCATCAAAAGCATTTTGTTCATATTTTGACAATGCAGCAGTGATGTACTGACGGTCAATCACACAGTTTTTATACTTTTCTACTGGGTTTTTTGAACGTATGCAGTTCAGGATGATAACAAGTGCATCCATTTCACCAATAGTTTTCCTTAAACAGTGTTGCAGTTCTTGCGTGTTCTCTGTGTCTTCTGAGTCTTCCACTAACAGCAAGATCGGGTTTTTAGGTAAACTGTCAGTTTTTCCACATCTCAGGAGGTAGCTAACTTGTTGTGCCACGTCTTCTTTTGAGACTGTGTTATCCCTTAACACAGCACATCTGAATTCTTTCCTCAGGTCCCACATCACATTCATTGCTAGAGTTGTGCCACCACATCCAGGATGGTGAAAAAGATTCACCATGACACATGTACTTGTAGGTTCATTCGTTTGAAATGTGACCATGTTCCTGACTTGTGTATACTTGTCCCGTTTTATAAAAGGTTTTGTTGGAGTTTTGTCAGAGAAGTAGAAGTTCCACCACTCCACTTTGCCGCCCCGGTAAAATTCAGCCTCTTTTTTGATTTTGAAGTCTTGAAATTCTTCACTGTCCTCATCATATTCATTTTCACATTGATTCTTACACAGAATATCCAGAGCTGTCATTGAATCCTCATCAATTTGTTTTAAAACCACTGAGCTTCCGTAATCAGAAGGCAGTAGTTTTTCGGTTGTTTGATGGTGTTTTTCAAGTATTGTCCCATTGATTTCACTAACGTCTAATTCCAGAATCTTTTGCCCATTGTCCAACTCTGTTCTAGTTTGAACAAAGTCTTTCCATTTTTGAAAACCATCGTGCGATGTACAGATGCTTACAATATTTTGTGTTCCTCCGAGATTCTTGTAAAATGACATGAAAGTGTCAAATATTGGATCATTCATGGCTTCCACAACAGAAAGAAGAAGGAAGATGACCAAGAACCTCCCTCTTGGAAGAGTGTCTGGATTGCAGAGGAAGGAAATCATGTCCTGC
The DNA here is from genome assembly GCF_029633855.1 of Hoplias malabaricus. Lineage (NCBI taxonomy): Eukaryota > Metazoa > Chordata > Actinopteri > Characiformes > Erythrinidae > Hoplias > Hoplias malabaricus. Next base: position 26,297,066 of record NC_089818.1, on the reverse strand, counting down.
ACTTCTCCAGCTCTTTCAATCAGCCACGTACTTGGAGGCAGTGGTTTTTCCGTGTCCTTATCAATGTCCAACCTTCCATTGCACAACACCCAACTGGTTTGTTTGTACAAGTTTAGTGTCTGAATTAAAGTTCTTGGATCCCCATGAAACTGTCCTGGGGTGTGAAGATTTGCAATTCTGTCTTTTCTGTACCTGTTGCAGGATCCGTTTTTCACAGACTCTGGATCAAAGTCTAACACGCAGAATAATTTCAGTGCCGTCAGAAACTTCAGATGTTGAAGTTGTTCCGAGTGACTTTTGTTTGTTACAATTATGTAGTAATCATAATGACTGAGAGTTCTTTCTCCACCCGTCAACAGATCTTTTAATTTTTCTCCATATTGTAGCTTTTTTCTGCATTCAGGCTTTTTTTCTGCCTCCTTTCTCATTGTGTCTAGAACTTTCAGGCCTTCATTCATCTTACTTACTTCAACCTGCAAATCTCTGGGGTTTCCAATTTTAAATATGTCTCTGGTTGTTGCCCCATCTCTAACAAACAATGAATTTCCTTTGCTTTTCTTCCATTGATTTTCTTCATCCAGTGTCTGGGTTTGAAACACTTTACCCTCAACTACACTGTTTTTTGGAACAACATCTACTTCTATGATATATTTATTGGAAAATGTCTTGTCACTGCACAGCACTTCAACAAAGCGAGGTTCTCTGATACATTTTTTTGCATCATCAGCATTGTCAATAAAGTATGATCTGATTCCTTGATGAAAGTGATCGATAATTATATCTGTTTCATCGACACTGACCCCGATAATTTCACCATGGGAATATGTAGAGTTTTTGGAATCTGCTACACCAAAGTGGATGGTTCCATTTGTTCTTGAATTCATGCATCCTGCGGCAAACCGAAACACCTCTTTGTTGATTTTTTTCTTCATTACATCAGTGTCTTCTGCTCTTCCCAAAAACTTGTACTCATGTACTGGGTCAATTAGATTACTTGGTCCTGATTCTGGTGGTAAAATATAATGTTCAGTATATCTGTGAGAGACAGACTGCTGGTCAAATGGATAAAAGGTGCATAAGCATTTTAATGGCCTTTGCTTCCCATCAGCCTTTTGAGATTGTGATAGTTTTTCTGTGTTGGTGACTTTTGTTTTAAGTTCTTCTGGTCCTACAGATTCTGTCGCTGTGACTTCAGCAGATGCATTCCTGGAAGATATTTTTGCCTTACTTTCTTTCTTCTGGCAAGGCATAGCTGTGGATATTTCTGTTGTCTCACTTTTAGTCATTACACTGAGGTTTTTATCCATTTGTGATTGTGTTGTTTGAGTAACTGTACTTTTAGAAGGGGCTTCGTTTGTGGTTTTGTGTGTTAAACTATTATCAGAAGTGGATAAACATTTTTTCTTCTTTTTCTTTTTAGATTTCGTTGCTTTCTGTGATTGTGTTACACGGTCTGATATTTGATCAGTTGGTAATGATGACATACCAGTCTTTTCATCAGTGGAATGTGCTTTTGAACTCTCGGGGACATCTGAATGTGACTGTGAGTCTGTTTGAGAGGTGCCTGGGTGCATGTTAAAATCAGATACATTTTCAACAGACTTTAATAAAGTTTCTAATGTGTTTATAATTCTAACTGCTGGACCATGTTTAAGTCCTAATTCACACAAATCCTTTGATTTGTAGCAAATTAATTCTTTGCCGGATACTTCCTCCTCATACAGTTTGTCGCTCCATCTTTGGTCTATCTTCAGCTCTTCTGTCAGCCATTGGCGAACTTGCTCTTTTGTCCACTCCTCAACTCTGAGATGAAACTTCATCCTGACACTCATTGTCCAAAGAGCAGGGTTTTACCAGATTTAAACTGCACAAAGAAATATGTTTCATGTTACATTTATATTCCTTAATGCAATCACGCATTGAAAAACTTAAACTATTTTCAATATTAATATTACTTCATTTCCCCTTTGTTTGACCCATCCCAAGTTTAAGTGTGGTGCAAGAATCAAATTAAATTATTTATATATAACATTTACACAGACTACTCAGTAACATTTGTGAGTTAATTATAGAAACAAGTTCTTGTTTTTACTGCATTTTACAAAATGTCCTAACCTTTCTGAAAAAAATGTTTGGGAATTTCTTTAGGACAGTTACTCTTAGGAGCATTTAAGCTGAATGCATACAGCACGTGTTCTTAACATTATACGAAATTATAGTGCCTTGAAATTCTTGTTATAAAAAGGACAACAGTTATAAAAATTTGACCTCTTTGAGCCCTCATTGGTTATCAGCTCAATCACTATTTCTGTATCTTATGGCTGACTATGAAATACAACAGGCACTTTTAAGTTGTTTACATTTTTATTTGATACAGAAATCACTTGAGTGTATTAATGCATTCATTTGGAAACTGGGGTTCGATCTGGTATAATCGTGTAGCAATCTGAAACACTGCAATCACTTATTGATGAAATATATGCCAAAAGGAGTTATTCATTCATTCATTCATTCATTATCTGTAATCCTTATCCAGTTCAGGGTCGCGGTGGGTCCAGAGCCTACCTGGAATCATTGGGCGCAAGGCAGGAATACACCCTGGAGGGGGCGCCAGTCCTTCACAGGGTACAAAAGGAGTTATGTTAAAACAAATATTCAAATAGTTCCGGGTCGCGGGGGAAGTAGTCGGAGCAAGGAAACCCGGACCTCCCTCTCCCCAGCCACCGTCTACAGCTCCTCCGGGGGTATACCGAGGCGTTCCCAGGCCTGTCAAGACATGTAGTCTCTCCAGCGTGTTCTTGGTCTGCCCCGGGGCCTCCTCCCCGTTGGACATGCCTGGAACACCTCACCAGGAAGGCGTCCAGGAGGCATCCAGACCAGATGCCCAAACCACCTCAACTGGCTCCTCTCAGCCAGAGACCTCTCAGAGACCACCAAACCGTACACCTTCCGCCACTTGGCTATGCTGAGAAATTCTGTCCATAAAAAATTATGAACAGAACCGGTGACAACGGGCAGCCCTGACAGAGTCCAACGCCGACTGGACTGCCAGCCATACGAACCAGACTCCTGCTCTGTTTATACAGGGACTGGATGGCTCGCAGCAAAGAGCCCAGTACCCCATACTCCCAGAACACCCCCCACAGAATATCCCGAGGGACACGGTCGAATGCCTTCTCCAGATCCAAAAAACACATGTAGATTGGTTGAGCAAACTCCCACGCACCCTCCAGGACCCTAGCAAGGGTAAAGAGCTGGTCCTGTGTTCCACGACTAGGGCGGAATCCGCATTGTTCCTCCTGGAACCGAGGTTCAACTATCAGTCGGACTCTCTTTTCCAGTACCCCCGCATAGACCTTACCGGGGAGGCTGAGGAGTGTGATCCCCCTATAGTTGGAACATACCCTCCGATCCCCCTTTTTAAAAAGGGGAACCACCACCCCAGTCTACCAGTCCAGAGGCACTGCCCCCGATGTCCACGCGATGTTGCAAAGACGTGTCAGACAGGACAGCACCACAACATCCAGAGACTTGAGGAACCCGGGGCGAATTTCATCCACCCCCGGGGCCCTACCACCAAGGAGTTTTCCTACCACTTCCTCTGACGTGCAGGTGGGATTGAGAAGATCCACCACTTAATGACATCCCCAGTCGAAGTCAACAACTCCCCACCCCCACTATATACAGTGTTGGTGGAAAGCCGCTTTCCCCTCCTGAGTCGCCTGATGATTTGCCAGAAACTTCTCGGAGCCGACCGAAAGTTGTTTTCCATGTTCTCACCGAACTCCTCCCATCCCCCGAGTTTTTGCCTCAGCGACAACCAAAGCCGCGAGCCGCTTGGCTCTTCTGTACTTGTCAGCTGTCTCCGGAGTCCCCAGAGCCAACCAGGCTCAATAGGACTCTTTGTTCAGCTTGACAGCCTCCCTCACCTGGGGTGTCCACCACAGAGTGCGGGGATTGCCACCCCGACAGGCATCGATAACCTTGCAGCCACAGCAAAGATCTGCCGGATGTGGGAGTTGAAGATCTTTCTGACAGGTTCCTCAGCCAAATGTTCCCAGCAAATCCTTAGCACACGTTTAGGCCTGCAAGGTCTGTCCGGCATCATCCCCGCCATCTGATCCAACTCACCACAGGGTGGTGGTCAGTTGACAGCTCAGCACCTCTCTTCACCCGAGTGTCCAGGACATATGGCCGCAGGTCCGATGATACGACTATAAAGTCGATCATCCAAACAATGGAGTCCCCAGAATGTGTGGTCTCCAGCACCCCCTCTAGGGTCCTCAAGAAGGTATGGTACTCTAAACTGCTGTTTGGTGCATAAGCACAAACTACATAAGCCTTTTCCCCAACCTCTCGTCCACTAGGGTAAACCCCAATGTACAGGCTCTAAGTCGGGGGGCTATGAGTAAGCCCACTCCTGCCTTACGCCTCTAACCCTGGGCAACTCCAGAGTGAAAAAGCATCCAACCCCTCTCAAGGAGATTGGTTCCAGAGCCCATACTGTGTGTCGAGGTGAGCCCAACTATATCTAGCCGGTACCTCTCAACCTCGTGCACCAGCTCAGGCTCTTTTCCCACCAGAGAGGTTATATTCCATGTTCCAAAAACCAGTTTCAGTAACTGAGGATCAGAACGCCAGGGCCCCCGACCCCGGCCGCCACGCGATCCACAATGCACCAGACCCGGATTACTACCTCTCCCACATGTGGTGGGCTCATGGGAGAGTGGACCCATGTTACTCCTTCGGGCTGAGCCTGGCCAGACCCCATGAGTGAAAGTCCGGCCACCAGGTGCTTGCCAAGGAGCCCCTCCACCAGGCCTGGCTCCAGGGTGAGGCCCCGGTAACCCTACTCTGGGCAAGGGGAGCTGTGTCCCTGTTCTTAATCTCTTCATCCTTGTCTTTATGGATCACTCTTTGTCTGGCCTATCACCTAGGACACATTTGCCTTGGGAGACCCTACCAGGGGCTATTGCCCCCAACAACATAGCTCCTAGGCTCACGCCGGCATGCAAACCCCTCCACCACGTTAAGGTGGTGATCTGGGGAGTTTATTAATTTATCATAAATGTATGAATATGATTTAAACAATAATTGCACATTTAAAAAAGATAAATGGATACCTGAGAGAAATCCTGGCTCAAGAGCAGACAGGAAGAAATGCACTTGAAGCTAAAATTTAATTTTATTCACCAAAATATTATATAGTTATAAACATCAAGAATCAATTTTATACCTAATTTCTTCTGCCCTAATATTGTCATATAGTGTCCAATAATGTCCTGCTAATGGAGAAAGAATAAAACCTTAAAAATATTTTACTGAAAGAATAAAACAAGATTTCAGAGGGAGACTGATGATACACAAGTGTTTCAGTGGCATACGTAAATCTCAGCAAATTTCTTAATGCATTCACTAAAAGTTTGAGACCAAGAATCCCTTTATCTTTTCTCCACAATTCATTGGTGAAAGTGACTCGTTCGTGTGATGAAGTTTCCCTTTCACATCACAAGACTGTCATGTACTGATTTGAATCCACAACAATTAATTGTGAGTGTTTATTTACCTGAAAGATTCTCGGATCCTGATGATTACTGGGTATAGCTGAGTCCTGGAGAATGTGGATATTTAATGGTACCTGTTGGATAATGATAAATTATGTTATTATTTAAGCTAGTTGAATGTTAATATTAATACTTCATGTACAGGATGGGCCATTTATATGGATACATCTTAATAAAATGGGAAAGGTTGGTGATATTAACTTCCTGTTTGTGGCACATTATTATGGGGGGGGGTGGTCTTTTCAAGATGGGTGGTGACCATGGCGGCCATTTTGAAGTCGGACATTTTGGATCCAACTTTTGTTTTTTCAATGGGAAGAGGGTCATGTGACACATCAAACAATGCTGCTCTTGGTTTTAATGTAATTTTATTCTTTCATGAGTTATTTACAAGTTTCTGACCACTTATAAAATGTGTTCAAAGTGCTGCCCATTGTGTTGGATTGTCAGTGCAACCCTCTTCTCCCACTCTTCACACACTGATAGCAACACCGCAGGAGAAATGCTAGCACAGGCTTCCAGTGTCCGTAGTTTCAGGTGGAATCAGAAGGAGGGGGCAGAGTGGCCGTCTAAGCCAGTGTCAGAGGGGATTATTCTAGAGTTTGGTTGAAGTCAATGGAGTAGATGCTAGAAGTAGCTTTGGTCTCATCTACACATATGTAAATATTCTCTTTTGTATGTCATGTGATTAAAAGACCAGCACGGGGAACTGGCAAACTTTGTCCTGTGTGTCACTTGGAGCAACACCAGACTACACTCACCATTCCTACAGTGAGCTGGAACACATCAGGATGCTACTTGTTGTGGGTCAGATTTTTAAATTTGGAAAATTCTAGGCTGAAATCCTCTCATTTTGTGAAGAGATTCATCAGTCATTTTATTAAATGATTTTTCTTCATCTTGAATGAGATATTGCTGTTATGTAACACCTAATACCCTGGATTTAACTAAAATTCTTTATTAAACCTATTTAAACATAAAGTTAGCTCTACATCTCTTAAAGTCAGTTACAGATTTCCAAGCCTTGGTTGTGGTCAGGAGAGATACACAGGTATTCTGCCATGCCCTTCAGGAATGATGAACAAAATGTTGCTATACCTCATGCTCCTGTTTGGCACACATGGGTGGTGCAAAACCAAACTAGTGTTCAGTGGGTGACAAGCCCAGAGAAGAATGCCAGAAAGTGTAGTACATGTTCTGTTTCTTTTTGACAGATTGGAAATTTGTGCAGTGCACAAACTTGGATGCCTTGGTGCAATGGTCAACTAAAATCAGGCTGGTAATGTCCAGCAGAATTTGGGACCATGGGCACACAGGGACAGGCAGAGGACTGAGGAATCCTTGGGGCTGTGACCTGGGTCCCTTATTGTGTGCACATACATCACATGATTGAATGAATGTGCAAAGGGCTTACAACTGGATTGTGTACTTCCCCACCAGTTTTCAGAGTATGACCTCACCAGTCAGTGACCTCCCCTGTGTCTGCGTGGGTTTCCTCCGAGTGACTGTCTGTGAGGAGTGTGGTGTGTTCTCTCTGTGTCTGTGTGGGTTTCCTCCGGGTGACTGTCTGTGAGGAGTGTGGTGTGTTCTCTCTGTGTCTGTGTGGGTTTCCTCCGAGTGACTGTCTGTGAGGAGTGTGGTGTGTTCTCCTTGTGTCTGCGTGGGTTTCCTCCGGGTGACTGTCTGTGAGGAGTGTGGTGTGTACTCCCTGTGTCTGTGTGGGTTTCCTCCAGGTGACTGTCTGTGAGGAGTGTGGTGTGTTCTCCCTGTGTCTGCGTGGGTTTCCTCCGGGTGACTGTCTGTGAGGAGTGTGGTGTGTACTCCCTGTGTCTGTGTGGGTTTCCTCCTGGTGACTGTCTGTGAGGAGTGTGGTGTGTTCTCCCTGTGTCTGCGTGGGTTTCCTCCGGGTGACTGTCTGTGAGGAGTGTGGTGTGTTCTCCCTGTGTCTGCGTGGGTTTCCTCCGGGTGATTGTCTGTGAGGAGTGTGGTGTGTACTCCCTGTTTCTGCGTGGGTTTCCTCCAGGTCACTGTCTGTGAGGAGTGTGGTGTGTTCTCCCTGTGTCTGTGTGGGTTTCCTCCGGGTGACTGTCTGTGAGGAGTGTGGTGTGTACTCCCTGTGTCTGTGTGGGTTTCCTCCAGGTGACTGTCTGTGAGGAGTGTGGTGTGTTCTCCCTGTGTCTGCGTGGGTTTCCTCCGGGTGTCTGTCTGTGAGGAGTGTGGTGTGTACTCCCTGTGTCTGTGTGGGTTTCCTCCTGGTGACTGTCTGTGAGGAGTGTGGTGTGTTCTCCCTGTGTCTGCGTGGGTTTCCTCCGGGTGACTGTCTGTGAGGAGTGTGGTGTGTTCTCCCTGTGTCTGCGTGGGTTTCCTCCGGGTGATTGTCTGTGAGGAGTGTGGTGTGTACTCCCTGTTTCTGCGTGGGTTTCCTCCAGGTCACTGTCTGTGAGGAGTGTGGTGTGTTCTCCCTGTGTCTGTGTGGGTTTCCTCCGGGTGACTGTGAGGAGTGTGGTGTGTTCTCTCTGTGTTTGCGTGGGTTTCCTCCGGGTGACTGTCTGTGAGGAGTGTGGTGTGTTCTCTCTGTGTCTGAGTGGGTTTCCTCCGGGTGCTCCAGTTTCCTCCCACGCTCCAAAAACACACGTTGCAAGGTGGATTGGTGACTCAAAAGTGTACGTAGGTGTAAGTGTGTGTGTGTGTGTCGCCCTGTGAAGGACTGGCGCCCCCTCCAGGGTGTGTTCCTGCTTTGTGCCCAATGATTCTGTGTAGACTCCGGACCCACCGCCGCCCTGAACTGGATAAGTGTCACCGATAATAAATGAATGAGTGTTGATTTAACACTGGTGAATTTACTGTGTAATGATTTTGCCATGTACTAAACAAACACACACACAACAGAAATTTGACACACCAGACATTTTGAGATATTGTCCACACTGTTAAATACTGCAGTATACAGTGCTATTGTTATAGCACACAAACCTACCACTTACACTTAAATGTATTTTTTAGCATGTTTTAATACTGAATCTACATTTTTGTTGAGAAAAAGTCATAATTTGAAGTATATGTGTGTTTTATTCCAGGTAAATGGATACCTGAGAGAAATCCTAGCTCAAGAACAGACAGGAAGAAATGCACTTGAAGCTAAACCTGCAGCTCTAAAGGTGAGTGCAAGGCTGATATTGTTTCCAGTGAAGTTTAAAAGAATCATTAAATCAAAAATATCACAAAAAATGCAAAAATGTCTTCACAAAAAATACATTTACAGATTAAAAAAAAGTAATTTCAGTTACTATATGTTCATTATTTGAAGTTTATGACACACTTTTAAGTCATTTGTTTGTCCAGCCCTTCATCATCAGTTCAGTTCTTTAGGGAGTGTCTTATTACTCAACAGCACTGTTTGGACAAACACACCTTTGTTTACAGTACATTTGGAAAAACAAATAAGTTCTTTGTAGAAACCAGATGATGTTTGTACTCTTAGCATTTGTCATTAGTGTAAATTCTCACTCGATTTTCCAGCTTCGTTTAATAGCAGTGAACCAGGCTTTAGAATGAATTTTAATGATTTGAGGCTCATCTCCAAGGAGATTTGAGCTTTAAAAACTAGGCGTTTACAAATATGGATTTTACTGTAGCTCCTTAAATGGCCGTGCTCCCACCAGTCAGTCCAAGGTGTTATTACACACTCCTCTCACCTAAGAACAGCCACCAGTTTGCATTAGAATCATGGTAGTTACTAAATAATCATTTTTAGTTTGTAATAAAGCTGGACATTAAGAGTTTAAATGTTTTATAGTTAATCACTATGGTTAATTATCCAGTTAAAGTTAAGACTGAACGGTTCCTTTATTCCTTTGATCTAAACAGTTTTCTTAAGTCTTCTTAAAGACCCTGGTACATAAACACGTTTCCAAACGCATACGTACAAATGAGATTATTTTATAGGATAAACTTGTCTCTTTTTGTCATTTAAAAGCCTCAACCACAGTTTTAATTGGTGAGTATTTGGCATTTCTACAAAAAACTTCAAAATGCCAGCAATAACATTAAAGTCATTCAGAATAGAAACTTATAGTCAAAGTATTTTTTACAGAGATGTGATTAAAAAGTCTTATAACTAACAGAATTAACCGTTTCCTCAGGGAAGCTCTTACCTGATGCTCCTGTAAGTTCTCTTCTGAATATGAGCTGCAGATTCACTCGTATTAATTTGTAAAAACTGAAAGTACTTACGCTGTTACACTGAACCTTGGATCTCTTTATGAGAAAGTAGTTGCCTTATCTCAGAGCTTCCTACAATAAGACTTCCTGAACCCTCCCAGAAGAGTCAGACAAAGTCCTACCCCTTTAGAAACAACATGGAATACTTGTTTTTTTTACATTTCTTGCTGTTTTCTGTAATGATTTTTGGGTTAAAATCCCAGTGATACTTTAACATCACAGCAACCATTTTATAACTTGTATTTCAGCAATTTGTTTTTGAATTGGGATCAGAGACGGGTCGAATGTAACACACTACAGCTTTTGAGTTGCAAAAAAGTTAGGAACACACCATTTAGAAACATGTTTTTAAAATAAGCGTTTCTGTGGTGTGTATGTCCTCACCAAGCACACAGTCATTCTGAAACTGAGGTCACACACACACACACATTTATAAAATGTCATGTGACTGTATGCAGGATGTTCAGTAAAAGTCACTCAGGGGTGTCATTATTTAAAGTGAAGGATGATGCTGTTTATGGAACTTTCCAGACCTTTATAAAGGGTTTGTGACACCTATGTCACCATGGGCTCTTATGGGTTAAATGCAGGCACCATCGTAATCTTCTAAAAAGCTGTACATTGGTGCTGTGAACTGGTTTAGAACTAATTCAGATTGGCTTTAGGTTTCATTCTAAAATGACTATGATGTGCTCAAAGGTGTTGTTTGTTAGAATCTTCATTAGCAGTGTGTCGTCTGTGATAACGGTTACACTGTGATAGTGGACGTTAACCCAGGACAATGTAAGTCATGTTAAAGCAGGGTTAGGAGCCAGTCTATGGGGCAGGAGACCAACAGAGCGTAATTAGCCCAATTCTGTCTGTGAGGCCGTTAATAACGAGGCCTGTTGTTTATGTTCTTAAACACGTCCTGCTGTACACTGTAAAGTAAGACCGATGGATCCTGCGAAGGGGAAATGATGTGCTTAGAATTTGGGTCATGCCCTTAGCCAAAATAAACAGTGACAATATCCATGAGCTTGGATCAGCTCTAGACTTGTGCCAGGTCCAGTCTGTGTCCTGAAGTAAACACTTCGTATTCAAATGCTTTTCCAGAGTTACTTTATCAAGAATTATTATTATTAATGAACAGGGCCTTTCTGTCGATAAGCACTTGTCCAATGTCACACTTATTCCACAAACACGCCCTGGAGGGGGCGCCAGTCCACACACACACACATTCTTTTGAGTCTCCAATCCACCTACCACCGTGTGTTTTTATTAGAGAGAGAGAGAAAGAGGAGAGAATATTAAGTGTGATGCTCTTGCAACCCTCCCACAAACATAAACCCCACTGTTCACAGCTCAGGATGGTGAGGTTAGGGTTAAATGATATACCCCCTGACCTCTGTGTCTCTCTCTCTCATTCCGACAGGTAGAGAGCTAGTGAGGATGTGTTTGTACACGTACTAATCATTGTGTTATTCCGTGACCCACCCAGGCGCGGTACAAGAGGGAGGACTCCAAGTCTCAGTCTGCGCTCTGTCTCCCCTTAGTGGACAACCTACTGAAGGACAACACAGATGGCTGTGTTCTTGCGGCACTGCTGCATTTCTACTGTCCCACCGCAGTGCCACTGGAAGGTAATGCTGCAGTTATACAGTCCATCTATTCATCTGAAGTGTGACCAGACCTCGCCACTCTGCGTAGATTAGTCAGAGTATTAAAACGGCCTCCTGGTTTCACACTTAGTTAGTGAGCATTGTTTAAACTGGATTTATAAGAAAAGCAACTTGTGGGTCACTGAGGGCGGAGTCGAGGAAGGAAGTGTGTGTGTGTGTGTGTGTGTGTGTAGAAAGAGTCAGAGAGAAACAAGAAAGAATAGAAGGAAAGGAGAAGGAGAGAGCCTTTCTTTCAAATATAAACACCTCCTCCTCGTGTAACTCCAGCATTTCTCTCTATCCCCCTCTTCTGGCCCACTCCGACAAAACAGGCTGTGTTTTCATTGGCTGGTTGTGTTCTCTGTTCCCGCCCCCGTGTAGATATCTGCATTAAGGAGACGATGTCACTGGCTGACAGCCTCTACAACCTCCAGCTGATCCAGGGCTTCTGCAGAGAGAATCTGAACAACTGCTGCCACTTCACTCTGGAGGACATGCTCTACGCCTCCATCTCCATCAAGGTGAAGTCTGAAGGGATCCACAGCTTTTTCTGTTTGTTAAAGACTGAGTTTGAGAAGGTTTTTTTAAACTTGTTTGTGGTGAAGTAGTGTTTTGTCTGAGAGCAGAGTTATTGTTACACTTATATAGCGCCTTTCTAGACACCCAAGGACGCTTTACAATCCACACTGCTCAGAACACTCAATTCACACACACACACAGGTGAGAAGCGGCAGCCAAATGCGCACAGCGTACTCTAGGCTTTCACCCAGGACAGAGCGCCAATCCATATCTGGGTACACACTCATTCACTCACAAACCAGGACAGTTATTAGACAGAAGCCAATTCACCTACCCTCCATGTTTTTGGACTGTGGGAGAAAACAGGAGACACAGGGAGTCACAGGGAGAACATGGAAACTCCACCCAGATGGGACTTGAACCCAACGTGCTAACCACTAAGCCACCGAAGTGCACTGCTTTGTAGCTGAGAGACTCTCTGTTTACCTCAGTTTCCCTGCGTTAGGCTGTGGTTTATTACTTAGTTTGATTAGTTTTTTAGTTTTAAAAGTACTTTACTTTACGACACACTGCATGAGGATCTCTGGCATGGTGTGTTTTATAAAGGAATGCTGTAGTGTCCTGGGAGTGTGCTGTAGTAACGTTTCTCTGTTTCCTCCTCTGACGGCTCTGAATCACTGGCTTTGTTTTCATTAGTAAATTACACAGACACTTTGAGAACTGAGAGTTATCCTTATCCTTCTGTGATCAGCTTTGACCCAGTGTCATTATCAGCACCAGAAACGGTAAAGATGGATTTTCCCGGCTTCACTTACCTCATGTCTTTGTTGTTTGTTTGTGTTGCTGTTTATTTTCCAGAGGAACAGAGTCTGCTGCTTGAAATGGACTCTGTGTGGGTTTGTAGAAGAGAGAATGTCGTGGGAGGGAGTGATGACTAGCTCTTTGTTTTAAATCTAACCGTTAGGAAGAACTGAATCATGAGGAAAGTGTGTGTGTTGGTATTTGAGGAAGTCAGGGAGAGGGAGAGAGAGGGAGGGAGGAGAGAGAGGGAGAGTGTGAGAGAGAGGGAAGAAGGGAGAGAGAGGGAGGGAAGAAGGGGGAGAGGGAGGGAAGAAGGGGGAGAGGGAGGGAAGAAGAGAGAGAGGGAGGGAAGAAGGGGGAGAGGGAGGGAAGAAGGGGGAGAGGGAGGGAAGAAGGGAGAGAGAGACAGAGTGAGAGAGAGAGGGAGGGAAGAAGGGAGAGAGAGAGAGAGAGGGAGGGAAGAAGGGAGAGGGAGGGAAGAAGGGGGGGAGGGAAGAAGGGGGAGAGGGAGGGAAGAAGGGAGAGAGAGACAGAGAGAGAGAGTGAGAGAGAGAGGGAGGGAAGAAGGGAGAGAGAGAGAGAGAGGGAGGGAAGAAGGGAGAGAGAGTGAGAGAGAGTGAGAGGGAGGGAAGAAGGGGGAGAGAGAGAGAGGGAGGGAAGAAGGGAGAGAGAGAGGGAGAGTGAGTGAGAGAGAGAGAGAGGGAGGGAAGAAGGGAGAGAGAGAGGGAGAGAGAGTGAGTGAGTGAGAGAGAGAGAGGGAGGGAAGAAGGGAGAGAGAGAGAGAGAGAGACAGAGAGAGTGAGAGAGGGAGGGAAGAAGGGAGAGAGAGAGTGAGAGAGAGTGAGTGAGAGAGAGAGAGAGGGAGAGAAGAAGGGAGAGAGAGAGTGAGAGAGGGAGGGAAGAAGGGAGAGACAGAGAGAGAGGGAGGGAGGTGTGTAGAGTGATGAGAATGATTGGTACAGTGTGGTTTTATGACGTTAATATAACAGTTATATGTTAGTGATTTGTTGACTGAAGACACTTAAACTCGTCTTATATTTATCTTCTATCTTCTCGACGCCACAGTGATAGAGGTTCTACAGACAGTAGGAGGCAGAGCTCTGAATACATCCTTATGGTTTTTAGTAGAACCCCTGTGATTGTACATTTCAACGGTGTGAATGAAACCTTTCTATTGGTTTGTGGTCCCAGATAAAAACTCAGCTATTTCTCACACACCATCTTCAGGCCGTTCCCCGAGAGTGGAGCTCCACTGCAGTTTCTCGGAGTGTAACCTGAGACATTCTTCACTAGTCTCAGTCAGACACACAGTCAAATGTTGACACACGTTTTTAGGAGAAAATAAATGCACATTCTTCACAGAGAACCTCTGACAATCGCTTTATATTTATTTAAGTGTAATATATTTTATACTTAATCTTATCAGCATGGTTCATGTTTAGTTTTTTTAATTGTTAACTCAGCAGTTAATTAGAACCTGTGCTGTAAACCTGAGAGGACACTGCCTTATTTATGTTTGTCCTGAAGAATTACTGGTATTTTCAATGAGAGAGAGAGAGAGAGAGAGAGAGACAGAGAGAGAGACAGACAGACAGGGAGAGAGAGAGAGAGAGAGACAGGGAGAGAGAGAGACAGACAGACAGGGAGAGAGAGAGAGAGGGAGAGAGAGAGACAGACAGACAGGGAGAGAGAGAGAGACAGGGAGAGAGAGAGACAGACAGAGTGAGAGAGACAGACAGGGAGAGAGAGTGAGAGAGAGAGAGAGACAGAGAGACAGAGAGAGAGACAGGGAGAGAGAGAGAGAGACAGACAGAGAGTGACAGGGAGAGAGAGAGAGAGAGACAGACAGAGAGTGAGAGAGAGAGACAGACAGGGAGAGAGAGAGAGAGAGACAGAGTGAGAGAGAGAGAGAGAGAGACAGACAGAGAGAGACAGAGAGTGAGAGAGAGAGAGAGAGAGACAGGGAGAGAGAGAGACAGAGAGAGAGAGAGACAGAGTGAGAGAGAGAGAGAGAGACAGGGAGAGAGAGAGAGAGAGACAGAGTGAGAGAGAGTGTGTGAGAGAGAGTAATGTATTGTAATGGTGTCAGGGAGAGCTGAGTGCTGGTGTTGTGTAATCATCTGAAAGGCAGCAGTGGACTGGGGCTGTTGTGGGGGGGAGTGAAGATGAGCAGCGAGATACAGACACAAGGCAGACACAGTGTTTGTTTGGTATGTGTCTGTGTGCATTAAGTGTGTTAAAAACATCGAGGCCATTGAGGTCTCTGCTCTAAATCACCCCTAAAGTGTTCTATCGGGCGTTGGTCAGGACTCGGTGCGGGTCGAGTTCTTCCAAACTCACTCATCAAGGCCTTTATGGACCTTTATTAGAGCCAGGCCTCGTCCGACATCAGCCTCTGACCTCACTGCGCTTCTGAAAGAATGGTCAAAATTCCCATGAACTCGCTCCTACACCGTCCCAGGAGCGGAAGCTGTTAGAGCTGCAGAGTGTGGGCCGACATCACGTTTAACCCTGTGGATTAAAGAAGGAGACGTTACGTGTGAAACAGCTGCCCCTGGAGCCCCTGACTCTAATGATTTAGAAAGAGGAGTGAATATTTAGGCAATGCAGTGTTTATGGAGAAGAAAGAGGAGCAAGCGAAACAGCTACAACCCAGAGCTCCTGGGACAGGGGACACTGAGGCTGTGTTGTTTGATCTTTGTAGTATTTTGACCAAATCCTGTCTTATAGATGTTACACTAAGAGTCCGGGCTGTTGAACAAGGGCCAGTGCTGATACAGAGGGACAACTAAACGTAGTATAGTGCAGTCCACAGCGTGTGGTCAGAGCTGAAACCCAGAAAGAAAGGAGGTAAGCGCAGTACGGAATGCTCTTAGATTAATTACTACAACCCCTTCTCTCTGACTGAATGTACCACACCTTAAAGAGTTAAATTAAAGTCACACATCGTGAATAATGTTAATATTTCACCCCCCACTGATAGAGACTTTCAGTTGTGGGATTTAACCACGTGTTTGTTCCTTTTCTTTCAGATTATTAATAAATAAATTAATATCTTGACGTTTGTGACGTCTGCGTGTGGAGTTCTTTCTCCTTGAACATGTCAAAAGAGCAGATGCCAGTCTTGGGCCTTGTGTCTGAGAGAAGGAGATAAGGAGAGAAAAGGGAGGGGTGGGAGATAGAAGCGAGAGAAAGGGAGGAGGGTGTTAACTGAGAGAGAGAGAGAGAGGGTTGAGGGCTCTGTTGGCTCTGAATGCTCTTGTGTTTGCCACAAAAACTACATCTGAATCTTAACCAGCTGCTCTTTGTGCCTCAGAACAAGACTCTGGAGCTCTAACGGACAGAGGACAGAGGGAGCAGACAACAGTCATGTGCCATTTTTAGTTTAGAGCTCTCAGTGTATTCCTTAAATGCCCTTTTTGATCATTTCAGTGTGTGTGTGTGTGTGTGTGTGTATGGCAGAAGTAGATAGAGCATGCCTTTCTTAAACAGAGCCAGATTGTACCAGATCATTATGTAAGAGTTTTCAGAAGCGTTTGGAGCAGAACACGGACACCTTGTGGTCATGGGATGGAACTACATTACAGCACATTTTTAACACATTGTTTTAATCTTATTGCACCTCACACTTCTCCTCTGCTCTGTTTAGTAACTAAAATTCACTCACGAGTCCTTCTTTGAAGCACCTTTTATTCAAGAACACAAAAGATAAATTGTTAGCATTTTATTTGAACAGTACTTTTGTTTTTCAATGTTTTTGACACATGCCCCACCTCCAGAAACGTTGGGATGCTCATCATTTAGACCCCACATTATGTGTGCGCCAGTGACATGATTGTGTTTGAGGCTGAGTCTTTCAGGAATAAAGATGTGGAGAGGTACACCACTCTGTGAAAGACTATTTGCACTGAAACAAAATCAGGAACAACAGTTCTTAACCTGAAATAGTAAAGAACCTGAGGATTCCTTCACCTGTGCTACACACTGTCAGTATAAGAGTCAGAGTTAGATATCCACTGTGTTTAAGGAATGTCTTCTCTCCTCTCTTTCAAACCGCTTCATGCTTTTGTTGGTTTGTTTTTCTGTGTGTTTTAGAGTAACTACCTTGTGTTTATGGCAGAGCTGTTCTGGTGGTGTGAAGTGGTCAAACCTTCTTTTGTTCAGCCTCGAAAACTTGAAACCAAAGGTAAGTGTGGATCTAATGTTCTCTTGTGTAACTCTACACCAGTCCTCTGTCACCAGCCCAGTTCATCTCTTCTGTTCTGCCTGGTTTAGCCTTTCAGAATAAGACAGAAAATTCATAATCACTGCGTAATTAGTTCTGAGGGTTCTCCCTGTGTCTGCGTGGGTTTCCTCCGGGTGACTGTCTGTGAGGAGTGTGGTGTGTTCTTCCTGTGTCTGTGTGGGTTTCCTCCGGGTGACTGTCTGTGAGGAGTGTGGTGTGTTCTCTCTGTGTCTGCGTGGGTTTCCTCCGGGTGACTGTCTGTGAGGAGCGTGTAAGTGAATATGTGTGTGTGTGTGTCGCCCTGTGACGGACTAGCTCCCTCTCCAGGGTGTGTTCCTGCCTTGAACTGGATAAGCGCACTTCATATACAGCCACTACATAGCCTGCCTTCTGGGGCTGAATCAGAATAGGGATGTGACTGTTTCTTTATGTTGATAATAAGCCTCTAAATGTCCTTGTGTTTTCAGTATCTGATGCAGTTCATCCAACAAAAATGGCTCCCATAACCAAACCCAACCTGATACACAGAGCAGCCAGCCCTGACCAACACAGGTGTGTTTTTCTCCTCTTTCTGGATTGTCTGTAGAATTTTGTATGACAGCAGTTAGCATAACATCTGTAGACATTCTTTTTAATTACGTAATGCACCTTAAATAAATGAATAAAAAAGCATTGCCTGAATTATGGAATGCTCTGGGGCCCTTACACATGAGTTCATCAAACCAAATGCCAAGCATAAGGAAAGGTAAGCTCCCTGTTCTCTGGAATGACCTTCAAATAATATCTTCGCGAAGGGAAAGATTGGGGTTTGCGCTCTAGAATGAATTTTCCACGTCTTTTGCGTCACAGTGAGCGTGCTCCCGACACCTGGGCTGTCCCAGTTTTTCCCAGACACCTTAAATACGTTGCCTACTGAGATACCTTAATCTGGGGAAATGTTATGGCAGCGGAGTCCGTGCCTACGTAGGGAGCTCAGTGGGGTTTGGGACAGTCCTGTTGTATAGTTTGTGAATCTGAATATTATTTCATTTCGAATCTGAAAATGTATTTATCTTTTTTCATTTCTTTTTTTATAGGTCTCAACCAAACAGAGCCAGCGCAGGTAATTGTTTGTTATTATTCCAGTTCCTCAGCTGGGTTCATTTACAATTTAAAAATGATTGTGATGCAACACTAACCTGTAATATCTGGAATAGAGCCCCTGCTATTGCTACTCTGTGCTTAGCCCTGCAGAAACTGCACTATGTAGCTTCCGGAGGAGGGAAGGAAACAACTACCCCCCCCCCCCCCTTTATGTCAAGACAGTGCTGTAACAGTAAATTGCCCTCTGCAGCTGTAATGGGAGCCCAGGAGCCAAAACACTCAGTGTTACCTAGTGTCCCTTTGAGGAGATGAAGTCAGGTTAAATAAGGGACGTGCTGTTGTGCGGCGCAGTAGTCACCAGAGACTGGGGGATCTAATAAGCATGGTGTATATGTGCAGTGTAAAATGGTAAGGAATGTATTTGTTTGTTATTGCAGCAGTAATAAAGAGGTCCAACTCCCTGTCGTATGTGGATGGCTGTGTGGGAACATGGCCCAAGGAGAAACGGTCAGTGCTGGGTACCTCTCCGTTTTACAGCTCCCAGTTTAAATTGCAGACGTTAGAACACCATAATAAAAGTGTTGCTGGTGTGTGTTAGCTCCTAGTTAAAGCATCGTTCAGTTGAGTCGCTTGAGTAAGGCTTCAGATCTTTATCATCTTCAGACGTGTGACAGCTTTTGTTAAATTTAGTTTCGTGAATTCAGCATAAAAACATAGGATTAATGATATAGTTCTAAATACTCCGTGTGAATGTCATAATAAATATGAAACATGGCTCATTTCACCACGTAAGACCTCGATTATTACATCATATACACTTCTGCAAACACAGTAGCTCTTATAAGATCTGCTCGGACCAAGGCACAGATCTTAGGTTAAATGAGTCACATGTGTCTCCAGTTCTCGGCCAAATCTGTGGCAACTGTAGTTACAAACAAGAATATTCTCCCCTACAATCCCTCTAAGAAACGTTGTTTAAAGTAACTGAGGAAATGGCTTCTCTCACAAAGGCATTTACTCTTTTCCTCTCACTCTGTGGCAGATCTTCAGCCCATGGCATCTCCTTTGAGATCTCGTTTGATGATCCTGTGGCTAGTCCACCTGGCCATGGCCTGAGTCGGTCTGCAAGCTCAGACGGCCTGGGGTTCAAGTTTCACCCTGCAGGGCGAGGCATGCGGAGAAACCTCTCTGTCCAGCCTGTTAATGGGAGCACACACCCACTGCGAGAGGAAGAGCATGAAGAAGCATCACAAGATACTTCCTTCAGGTCTTGTGTTGAGTCTTTTTGAGCCTCAGAAAACATTTAACTTTGAGAACCTGACTTGTTTCTACACTCACTGTCCATTTATCAGCTCCACTGTTCACACAGGAGCACGCTGTAGTTCTACACTTACACACTGTGGTCCATCTGTTGCTCTGTATACATTGTTACCCCCCCTCTCCCCCTGTTCCTCAGCGCTCAGGACCCCCACAGAGCAGGTGTGACGTGGTGGTGGATCATTCTCAGCGCTGCAGTGACACTGACGTGGTGGTGGTGTGTTAGTGTGTGTTGTGCTGGTGTAGAGTGGATCAGACACAGCAGTGCTGCTGGAGTTTTTAAACCCCTCAGTGTCTGGACTGAGAACAGTCCACCGACCAAAAACATCCAGCCGACAGCGTCCTGTGTCACTGATGAAGGACTAGAGGACGAGCGACACACACTGTGCAGCGACAGATGAGCTACTGTCTCTGACTCTACATCTACAAGGTGGACCAACGAGGGAGGAGTGTCTCACAGAGTGGACAGAGAGTGGACACAGGGTTTAAAAACTCCAGCAGCACTGCTGTGTCTGATCCACTCTACACCAGCACAACACACACTCACACACCACCACCACGTCAGTGTCACTGCAGCGCTGAGAATGATCCACCACCACATCACACCTGCTCTGTGGGGGTCCTGAGTGCTGAGGAACAGCGTGAAACAGGTGGACTACTACTAAGCTCCTGTGTGGTCAGTGGAGCTGATAAAATGGACAATGAATGTAGCTACAAGAGGTGTTACATGTAATCAGTCAAATGTCTGAACTGATTTCTTTAATTTTCTAGGTATTCTAATGGCATACTTTCAGAGGATCGTAGCCCCCAGCCTTCAACTCCCACCATGGAGGAAGCTCTGAAGATCATCCACGACTCTGAGCGTCCCCACAGCAGCCTTCAGCCCCCTAGTGGGGAAAATGCCTTCTTTCTGCATAGCCTTGACACCTGTGACCAAGACGCCACTGATTCTAACTCTCACACACAAGACCCTGAAGACAGTCTCTCTAAAGCACGGGCTGACGATGCAGAGCTAAATTCTACATCCACGGAAATAGACACCGGGATTCACGTACGAACTGAAGACATTCAGGACGGACAGGACGAAGATTCCTCGTTAAAGGACTACTCAGACATGGACCAAGACTATGAGGCACGCTCGTGTCCGTTACCTGAGACAGGTGGTGTTTTCAGCCCCGTGCCAAGCCTGCTGGGAGCACGCTCTCTGGCTACAAGCTCTGCCTCCTCCATTGGCTCTGCTCCTGGAGTACGTATGACCAGCTTTGCAGAACAGAAGTTTCGCAAGCTGCACCATGGCGACGGCCGGAGTGGCGGGAACACTCCAGAGAGCGACGCAGGCGGCACACCCCAGGCAGCGATGCCAAGGTCCGTTACTCCCGACGCCAGAAGTCCTGGTCCGGTCACCTCACCCCGAGACCCCTCCAGTCTGCTGGTGTCAGAGATGGTGCAACTGAAGATGAAGCTGGAGGAGAAGCGGCGAGCCATTGAGGCCCAGAAGAAAAAAGTGGAAGCTGCCTTCACACGTCACCGGCAAAGAATGGGCCGCACGGCCTTCCTCAACGTTGTCCGGCGCAAAGGAATCACTCCGCCACTAGGGGGTGACACCAGCAGTGGCGGTGGTCTTGAAGACAGCAAAAAGAAACACACAGAAGCAACCCTTTTGAAAGCAGAGCAGGGCGACTCCCGATTAGAGAGGTGCAAACCGGACGGGGCCCCACTGAGACTGACCCCGGAGGAAGGAGGAGCTGCGGAGGTGTCCGATTTATCAGAATACACACGCTCCATTGAGCGTCTCAACACATCTCTGAGCTTCCTGCAGACTGAGATGCAGAGGCTGGCACAGCAGCAGGAACGCATCATGCACCTTCGTGAGCAGCAGAGCTGGGTGATCTCCCCACCTCACGGGCAGCCACAAACGCAAACGCAGCCATCACCACGGAGACACCCGCTGCGTAGCAGTAGTGCTGTGGGCCGTGGGTCTGTAGGGTCCCTTTCCCCAAATCTATCCTCAACAGGGTCTCCCAGAGCCACGCAACGTTCGCCTGCGCCTATAAAGCGAAAGTCAGCCTCGTTCCACGCCCGGACACCACGCACCCCGCGACCCAATGAGCTGAAGGTCACACAGTTTAGCCGCATGCTGAATACACCACAGTCTGTAGACAGTCTTCCCAGACTTCGCCGATTCTCCCCGAGCCAAACGCAAACCAGCTCTTTCGCGTACCTGGGACATGACGAGGGGCCTCCAAAGAAAGACCTTACAAAAGAGAAGAAAGCAGAGGCAGAAGCTAAAGATACGCAAGCCAAAGCAAACACGGACGCAGACAAGAAAGCAGCTAACGCAAAAGAAGGAGAGGGAACGAAGGAGGAAAAGACGGATAAGGAACCGAGAGTGTCGGGGCCTCCTCAGGAAGCCAGGCTGGTTAAAGCGAAGACAGTGTCACAGGTTCAGTCCCATGTGGTCACAGGGAGTTCAGCAGCGACTGAGACGGATCCAGTGGAGGATCAGGTCCTGAGTAAGAAGGATCTCATTGAGGTTCCTCTCTCTGTGCTGAAGCCTCTAGATGGAGGAAACGAGACTGAGAGCGGGACGGACGTGCATGAGGTGGATCAGAAGATGTGCTGTGGGTTCTTCTACAGGGTATGGGTCATGGTTTTTATTTCGTTCCATTTCGCTGACCACTGACCTCACCGAAGGACCCATTGTTGTCCAGTTTTGGGAAGTGTATGAAAGGCCAGAAACAATTAGCTGGTGTTTTAATCATTTCTGGATTTTAATCTTGGGTTGTGGCACATTACCCACAAACAGGAGGGAGGTGGGTGGGTGACACACACTCAATGATTCCCTCATTAACAAAGATTTAGAGAAAGCATTAATAGTTCTGTTCACATGAATAGATAGATAAGGGCCTTATATACACTGAGAAAAAAATTCAGTTTTTAGAGGTTGTTCAAATTGTAAAATCTTTCATTGAACAGTTTAGAGCTTTATTTATTCATTTATTTATTTTCAAACTAAGAAACAAACAAGTGAATATTCATGTATGTTTCCTGTCTGAACTAGATGTTGCTGTTCCTTAGCCTTTTTCTGTGTTTAGCCTTTCTCTATGTTTAACCTTGCTATGTGTTTCACCCCTTTGTTCTGTATAGTCCTTGTTTAGCTTTTAGTGTTTAGCTTTGTTTAGTGTGTAGCTGTGTTTAGCATTTAGCCTTGTTTATTGTGTAGCTGTGTTTAGCATTTAGCCTTGTTTTGTGTTTAGTGTTTAGCCTTGTTTTGTGTTTAGCCTTGTTTTGTGTTTAGTGTTTAGCTTTGTTTAGTGTGTAGCTGTGTTTAGCATTTAGCCTTGTTTATTGTGTAGCTGTGTTTAGCATTTAGCCTTGTTTTGTGTTTAGTGTTTAGCTTGATTTAGTGTTTAGCTTGATTTGGTGTTTAGCTTGGTTTAGTGTTTAGCTTTGTTTAGTGTGTAGCTGTGTTTAGCATTTAGCCTTGTTTAATGTTTAGTGTTTAGCCTTGTTTTGTGTTTAGTGTTTAGCCTTGTTTTGTGTTTAATGTTTAGCCTTGTTTTGTGTTTAGTGTTTAGCCTTGTTTTGTGTTTAGTGTTTAGCCTTGTTTTGTGTTTAGTGTTTAGCCTTGTTTTGTGTTTAGTGTTTAGCCTTGTTTTGTGTTTAGTGCTTAGCCTTGTTTATTGTTTAGTGTTTAGCCTTGTTTAGTGTTTAGCCTTGTTTTGTGTTTAGTGTTTAGCCTTGTTTAGTGTTTAGTGTTTAGCCTTGTTTAGTGTTTAGTGCTTAGCCTTGTTTAGTGTTTAGTGTTTAGCCTTGTTTAGTGTTTAGTGTTTAGCCTTGTTTTGTGTTTAGTGTTTAGCCTTGTTTAGTGTTTAGTGTTTAGCCTTGTTTTGTGTTTAGTGCTTAGCCTTGTTTAGTGTTTAGTGTTTAGCCTTGTTTAGTGTTTAGCCTTGTTTTGTGTTTAGTGTTTAGCCTTGTTTAGTGTTTAGTGTTTAGCTTTGTTTAGTGTGTAGCTGTGTTTAGCATTTAGCCTTGTTTATTGTGTAGCTGTGTTTAGCATTTAGCCTTGTTTTGTGTTTAGTGTTTAGCCTTGTTTTGTGTTTAGCCTTGTTTTGTGTTTAGTGTTTAGCTTTGTTTAGTGTGTAGCTGTGTTTAGCATTTAGCCTTGTTTATTGTGTAGCTGTGTTTAGCATTTAGCCTTGTTTTGTGTTTAGTGTTTAGCTTGATTTAGTGTTTAGCTTGATTTGGTGTTTAGCTTGGTTTAGTGTTTAGCTTTGTTTAGTGTGTAGCTGTGTTTAGCATTTAGCCTTGTTTAATGTTTAGTGTTTAGCCTTGTTTTGTGTTTAGTGTTTAGCCTTGTTTTGTGTTTAATGTTTAGCCTTGTTTTGTGTTTAGTGTTTAGCCTTGTTTTGTGTTTAGTGTTTAGCCTTGTTTTGTGTTTAGTGTTTAGCCTTGTTTTGTGTTTAGTGTTTAGCCTTGTTTTGTGTTTAGTGCTTAGCCTTGTTTATTGTTTAGTGTTTAGCCTTGTTTAGTGTTTAGCCTTGTTTTGTGTTTAGTGTTTAGCCTTGTTTAGTGTTTAGTGTTTAGCCTTGTTTAGTGTTTAGTGCTTAGCCTTGTTTAGTGTTTAGTGTTTAGCCTTGTTTAGTGTTTAGTGTTTAGCCTTGTTTTGTGTTTAGTGTTTAGCCTTGTTTAGTGTTTAGTGCTTAGCCTTGTTTAGTGTTTAGTGCTTAGCCTTGTTTAGTGTTTAGTGTTTAGCCTTGTTTAGTGTTTAGCCTTGTTTTGTGTTTAGTGTTTAGCCTTGTTTAGTGTTTAGTGTTTAGCCTTGTTTAATGGTTACCTTTTGTTTATTGTTAATAAATCTCTCCTGCATATACCTCCCTTACTCCTTGACCACTCCTACACAGCCCCATTATTACAACATCCTGCGCCGTCTTAAACACAAACGAGTCCTGCTAAGTCTGTAACCACAGCAAGGCTATCATCTGTAGGATGTGAACAGATGTGACAGCGTGGGCTGACCTCCAGCGCTTTAATGAGTGGCTCATCCCCATCAGCTCAGTCTGATCTGCTCTTGCTTTAAAAACTCTTCAGCCTCTTTATAAGTTGTCCTTCTGTGTTTGTCAGGCATTTTATTTTTTAGTAAACAAACGTATACAAACGAGCATCTACTTGGTGTGACCCGAGTCCTTTCATTTTTTATGTTGATATACATTTCTTCAGCTGTTACTTCCATCTTTTTTTAACCTTTAAGCCCCACCAGAATTCTACAACCTACTTCATTAACTTCTTTATACAAAACTGTGTCGTATCCCCAGGAGAGACGGCTGTGGCTGATACAGTGCAGATCCGCTACAGATAACAACACATTTAGTCTGCACTGTGTCTGTCTGTCTGCACTGGGACTGTGTTGTAGTCTGTCTGTCTGTCTGCACTGGGACTGTGTTGTAGTCTGTCTGCACTGGGGCTGTGTTTTAATCTGTCTGTCTGCACTGGGGCTGTGTTGTAGTCTGTCTGTCTGCACTGGGGCTGTGTTGTAGTCTGTCTGTCTGCACTGGGGCTGTGTTTTAATCTGTCTGTCTGCACTGGGGCTGTGTTGTAGTCTGTCTGTCTGCACTGGGGCTGTGTTGTAGTCTGTCTGTCTGCACTGGGACTGTGTTGTAGTCTGTCTGTCTGCACTGGGACTGTGTTGTAGTCTGTCTGCACTGGGGCTGTGTTGTAGTCTGTCTGTCTGCACTGGGACTGTGTTGTAGTCTGTCTGTCTGTCTGCACTGGGACTGTGTTGTAGTCTGTCTGCACTGGGGCTGTGTTTTAGTCTGTCTGTCTGCACTGGGGCTGTGTTTTAGTCTGTCTGTCTGCACTGGGGCTGTGTTGTAGTCTGTCTGTCTGCACTGGGGCTGTGTTGTAGTCTGTCTGTCTGTCTGCACTGGGACTGTGTTGTAGTCTGTCTGCACTGGGGCTGTGTTGTAGTCTGTCTGTCTGCACTGGGACTGTGTTGTAGTCTGTCTGTCTGCACTGGGACTGTGTTGTAGTCTGTCTGTCTGTCTGCACTGGGACTGTGTTTTACAGGCTGTCTGTCTGCACTGGGACTGTGTTTTACAGGCTGTCTGTCTGCACTGGGACTGTGTTTTACAGGCTGTCTGTCTGCACTGGGACTGTGTTTTACAGGCTGTCTGTCTGCACTGGGACTGTGTTTTACAGGCTGTCTGTCTGTCTGCACTGGGACTGTGTTTTACAGGCTGTCTGTCTGTCTGCACTGGGACTGAGTTTTACAGGCTGTCTGTCTGCACTGGGACTGTGTTGTAGTCCTGAGTACACATCCTTTACTCAGAGAATACGTCTGCTTCATATGTTTGAGTACAATTGTGTGCTTTATTTTCTTCATTAATAAGAAGCTAATGATGATTTGAACTGATTGGAAGCGATGGCAGACGTCAGATCCCAGAATCTTTTGGGAAATGTGTTTCTTTAACCTTTTATCGCATTTATTTTACACACAATGTTGAAAAGTTCACCTGAAGTGAGCAAACGTCCCCACTCCGCGTACAGTTAATGACTGATACTGTGCTGAAGTTTGTGTGTGTATTCACTCGTCTGTGTGTTTAATCGTAGTTAGTTTATTACTATAATTAGAGTCAGGGTGTATGTCTGCAGTCTTTGTACATTTTTGAGTTGGTAACATTTCATCGAGCTTTGTGTCTGTTTCTTTGTGCTCAGGACGATCAGAAAGGTGAGGAAGACATTGCTCAGAAGAAGGCAGCTTTGCTGGAGAAGAGGCTGAGGAGAGAGAAAGAGGCTCAAATGAAAAAACAGCAGCAGGAGCAAGAAATGGAGCAAAAGAAGGAAGTGGCCAGGTTGGAGTCCTGAAAATGTTTATCCCCCATTAAAAAAAATGAAATGGTATTAATGACATTTTTAGATTTAAAATGTGTCTCTTCTGTTGTTTTTGTAGCTGAGAAATGAAACAGGTTGTTAACATTGTGAAGTCTCCTCCCTCATGTTTGCTCCTGAATCTCACTAGAAATGCGTTTTCATGAAGTCAGTGGAATCCGTTTCAGATTGAAAGCGGAAGAGGAACGTCAGAAGAAAGAGGAGGAGAAGGAGAGACGAGAATACATCAGACATGAGTACTTGAGGAGGAAGCAGCTGAAACTGATGGAGGATATGGACAGCGTCATCAGGCCCCGCACTCCGAGCGTCAAGCAAAAGAAGCCTCGACCCAAGTCTATGCACAGAGACATGACGGAGTCTCCCAAACCCCCTGCACGAACAAACACAGGTACAAACATGGACTCACACGTTTTACACATCTTCAGTACGAACAAACCAATATAACACAGATCCAGGGTCCTGGAGGTTGTGGGTTCGAGTCCCACTCTGAGTGACTGTGAGGAGTGTGGTGTGTTCTCCCTGTGTCTGTGTGGGTTTCCTCCGGGTGACTGTCTGTGAGGAGTGTGGTGTGTTCTCCCTGTGTCTGCGTGGGTTTCCTCCGGGTGACTGTCTGTGAGGAGTGTGGTGTGTTCTCTCTGTGTCTGCGTGGGTTTCCTCCGGGTGACTGTCTGTGAGGAGTGTGGTGTGTTCTCTCTGTGTCTGCGTGGGTTTCCTCCGGGTGACTGTCTGTGAGGAGTGTGGTGTGTTCTCCCTGTGTCTGCGTGGGTTTCCTCCGGGTGACTGTCTGTGAGGAGTGTGGTGTGTTCTCTCTGTGTCTGCGTGGGTTTCCTCCGGGTGACTGTCTGTGAGGAGTGTGGTGTGTTCTCTCTGTGTCTGCGTGGGTTTCCTCCGGGTGATTGTCTGTGAGGAGTGTGGTGTGTTCTCTCTGTGTCTGCGTGGGTTTCCTCCGTGTGACTGTCTGTGAGGAGTGTGGTGTGTTCTCTCTGTGTCTGCGTCTGTTTCCTCCGGGTGCTCCGGTTTCCTCCCATGCTCCAAAAAGAGACTCACCCTGGAGACTCAAAAGTGTGCGTAGGTGTGAGTGTGTGAGTGAATGTGTGTGAGTGTGTGTTGCCCTGTGAAGGACTGGCGCCCCCTCCAGGGTGTATTCCCGCCTTGCGCCCAATGACTCCAGGTAGGCTTTGGACCCACCGCCGCCCTGAACTGGATAAGGGTTACAGATAATGAATGAATGGGACTGGAGCTGTGACTGAGACATTACCTGTTGCTACTCTTTTACATTTTTTATTTCCATGAAAATGACATCGTTTTCTCTCTAGGTTCTCGACCTCGTGGCTTCTCAGTCTCCAGCATATCGCTTGCTTCACTTAACCTCGCTGACAACGAGAGCGTCCAATCAGACAAGAGGACGTCCAGGTGAGTGTAGCGTTGTAGGGTCATAGAAGTATCAAAAGGTACAGCTATAACGACTCGATCCAGTAACACTTTATATTAAAGTCAGCCTCTTAACAGTTTATTAACGATCAGCAAGCAGTTAATTAATGATTAAGAAGCAGTTTATATTCTAAGGTCAGTGTGCCGTATAAAGACTGAGGTCTGAAACTACATATGTAGGACATTGGTAAATAAACAGTTAATAATCTATTTAATCATTCTTAAATACATTAAATAAACACACTAATTTACATAAGTATACGAGCTTAAAACAGACATGTGACTAATAAATACGTCTTGTTTTTATTTACTTATTTCTTAATGGATTTTATTTATTGATTCTGATTCTCCGTTAGCGCTCTGAGATTTCCTTGTTATTATTATTAAGTCATGGTTAATTCCTTGTAATGAACTTAAGAGTTCATTAACCGTTAAGAGACAGACTTTAAACTAAAGTGATTGGTGTGTTTCTGTTGTCTCATGGCTGTGAGTTTAACAGTGAGACACCGCTGGTCAAATACACGACTCAGAGAAGAAACGTAAATGTCATAACGTTGTGCACAAATTCTACTTTCTTCTGAGTTCTATGTGAAATTCAACAAATCTACGAACGTCATTAGACTCCCTCTGTTCTCATTTTTCTAAACTCTTCATTGTTTTCCGTCCTGATGTTTCTCTCCTTATTCCTTTTTTCTCAGTTATCTTTGTGACTAATCTCACAGTCTGTGTCTTTGTGTCTGATGTTTTTCCCTGGTTCTCTAACCCCTCTCCTGCGTGCCGTGACAGACGCAGTAAACTGTCACCAGGCAGTCTGTGTTTCTTTTTGACCTCACCCAAAGGGGCCAAGGCCAGGTCAGTTCCCTCAGATCGGACCAGAACACCTCACCGTCGTCGCTTTACGTAACTGATCAATACTGAAAGAAGATTCTGACTAATCTGTTGTAGCAGTAAATCGACAGCTCTGATTCGTTTAGCTTAGTTCTGATGTAATCATGTGTCATTCTATACGTTTATGCACTGAAATGTCTGTTATTAACCCAGGGCTGTCACGATCACAGAAGCCAAAAACACTCCAAACTGAGACCAAAACGATACTCACGGTTCAACAGAGGATTGTGTACTAGAATTTAAGGCTGAAATGTCATTTTATGAGTGTCCTGAGTTCATGGAGATAACATTCATTTCCGTGCTCGTTCTATTGGGATTTCAATGCTATGTTGTCATCAGCCTAATGCAGTTGTCCATTAACCTCCTATGTAGGGCTTTATTGTACGTAGGGCTTTATTGCGATTTGAAGGTTTCCAGCGGCTTATTCTTTATTATCAACGAATCACTAGTTCATCAGATCTTTAAATTGTAATTTATTACTTTGTTTCAATTAATCGTGACAGCCCTCGTTAATACTTAATGCGGTAAACTGAAGCTGCGCTCCGTATTCAGATCATGCAACTCATAACACACTGCTATGTTTCTGTTACGATCTTAAGGGTGTGTGGATGAAATAGGAGGCCGTTTACTTCCTTGGGTCAGTCAACTTCATTTAGAAATGCTCTTGGGAAACACTCTTCCACAGACACTCGACTCAGACTCGCCTCGCTCACTCACTCCCTCCCTCCCTCAGGATGCTGCCTCCGTAGACATCACTGTCATTTGGGACACAGCCGTTGTCTGTCGTTCTGAAGCAGTTTCCGTCACCACTCGAATGCAGAGTTAATGTGGTCTCGTGGTCAGGAAAGTGCACACCAACACACACCAGGTCATAAATAGGAATACAGATGTGTGTGAATACAGCACCCCTTCGATCGTAACAGTTCATAGGTCACCTTCGGTGGATCATCTGCTTCCAGATTTCATATGAAGTCCTTCATCATTTGTTTAAAAGTCTTTATTTTGCAGCAGC
The DNA here is from genome assembly GCF_029633855.1 of Hoplias malabaricus. Classification (NCBI taxonomy): domain Eukaryota; kingdom Metazoa; phylum Chordata; class Actinopteri; order Characiformes; family Erythrinidae; genus Hoplias; species Hoplias malabaricus. Next base: position 26,267,477 of record NC_089818.1, on the reverse strand, counting down.
AGATCTGTGATGTGTTCATCTGCTAACCTTCGCTTGCTGTTCCATATTAACCATGTACTAGTTTTTGGTTGAACACTTATGAGTGCTCTTATTTAGTCCTAGTGTTTACACTGCTCCTCTTTGGCTGCGCTTGACTGTGCTGGATTTGAGTTGCCTTTTTTTTTAAAAAAAAAAACGTGCCTCAACAACTCAGTGCTTTTATCATCCTCCTAAATCCATCTGTGCAGTATTTAAGAGTGTGTGTGTGTGTGTGTGTGTGCCTCCACAGGCCAGAATCAGCAGAAGGTCACTTGTCTCCGTGTCAGTCAGTAAGTAGGAATGGGGAGAACTGGGAGAACGAGTCGACATCATCAGCAGCATCTAACACAGAATACACAGGTACACAAATGTGTCTTCCACATTTAACAGTGAACACACACACACTAGTGCACTAGGGGCTGTGAACACACACCCAGAGCAGGGGGAAGTTATCCCCGGTGCCAGGGAGCAGTTGTGGGTTCAGTGCCTTGCTCAAGGGCCCCTCAGCTGTGGATTGAGGAGGAGGACAGTGCTGTTCCTTCACTCTCACCGCCCCCAGTCTTCCTGCTGCTCGTGGGAATAGAACCAACAACCTTTCAGCCCTCAGCCCTCTGCTTTAAACATTAGATCACTGCTTCATTCCGTTCAAAGCAATATTTCACTCTGATGCATGAAGGCAACTGTATGATTTTAAATATAGTTTAAACACTAGAGGAGATTGTAAAAGAGTAAAAAGTATTTATTATTTATTATAGTTTTCAGAGCACTGATGATCTCTTCCGTGTTTCTTAAACAGGCCCAAAGCTTTACAAGGAGCCCAGTGCCAAGTCTAACAAGTACATCATCCAGAACGCTCTGGCCCACTGCTGCCTGGCAGGGAAGGTCAACGAGGGCCAGAAGAACAAGATACTGGAGGTCAGGACAGATCGTCATAATCAGTGCTGTAGAAAGATGTTCCATCTCTCAGCTCCACTGTCCACACAGGAGCACTCTGTAGTTCTACACTTACACACTGTAGTCCAGCTGTTGCTCTGCATACTTCTTTATTCCCATTTCACCGTGCTCTTGGTCGGAGTGGATCTGAATGATACGTGTTATACTTCATTAGTCCTTTATAATAATAATAAAAACAGTTAATGTCACATCGATCTGATGCAGATTTGCTCTCCCTAGTTCCTTCAGAAAGATCTGAATGTTCCCTTCTCTTCCAGGAAATGGAGAAGACGGACTCGAACAGCTTCCTGATCCTGTTCCGGGATTCGGGTTGCCAGTTCCGTGCGCTTTACACATATTTCCCAGAGACGGAGGAGATCAGCAAGCTGACGGGAATCGGCCCCAAAACAATCACGACCAAGATGATCGAGAACTTGTACAAGTACAGCTCAGACAAGAAGCAGTTCTGCCGCATCCCTGCCAAGACCATGTCTGCTAGCATAGACGCCATCACCATCTTCAGCCACCTCTGGCATTACAAGAAACAGAGTACGCCCAAAAAACTGCTCAAATGAGCCCCAGCAAGGAGCAAGCAAACACTCACTGGAGGAGCCAGGCAGGGTTTCAGACACTTGGATGTCATCGTTATTTAGCTCGCTGCTTCAAGAGTGACAGCAACGGCCGGATCATGATCGAATTCCGCTGTTACGCACAGGTTGAATGTCGAGATCAAAGGATGGATAGGAATTCCACGTCATGTGGCAAACCCCACATCAGTTTTAGCTTGTAGCACACATTGTATAGTTTGACCACGTGTGTGTGTGTGTGTATGGGTGTGTGTGTGTGTGTATGGGTGTGTGTGTGTGTATGGGTGTGTGGGTGTGTATGTGTCTGTGCGCCAAATCTAAAGGTTCTAGCATTTGTTTGTGAGAGCCCCAAAGTGTCATAATTATTTAAACTTTTTATTTTAAACATATTCCACTTTAAACTTTCGTGGCCTTACGTTTGAACTGTTTAAAACATATTTCCTGCTTCATTCTCAACACTACACTCTTGATTTTTCTGAACAAGCCAATGACTTATTTAGGGCTAAATGAAGTGCACGTTTGCATTTGTGGAAGAACCACATTATTTTAAACTTGGGGCCACGTTCACATCAAACACTTTTTTAAAATATTCTGATGTTTCCTCTCCATGTGCTGCTCTCCAGTTGGTTTGAGCTGGAAACATGAGCTGGAAATGTGTTTACAAAGCCCTAGTGTCATTAAAAAGGTAAAAAAACACATGGTCTGGGTCCAGTAGGCTAGGCTTTCTCTCTCTGCTCACAGCAGAGAAACAGCATCTGGAGGAGCAGAGAGAAAACTAAACATGTAAAATCATGAAAAGAGATGAGGACATTGCTTTATTCCTGCTCCATAGGTGGGAGATATCGACTTGTTTTTGTGGGTTCAGGGTAAACACAGAGCAAAAGTGCAATAAACACTTACAGAACACACACCGCTCCACTTTAAAAGATACAGTCGCTTCTTACTCACACACACTGCTCCACCTTAAAAGATACAGTCGCTTCTTACTCACACACACTGCTCCACCTTAAAAGATAGTCGCTTCTTACTCACACACACTGCTCCACCTTAAAAGATACAGTCGCTTCTTACTCACACACACTGCTCCACCTTAAAAGATACAGTCGCTTCTTACTCACACACACCACTCCACCTTAAAAGATACAGTCGCTTCTTACTCACACACACCACTCCACCTTAAAAGATACAGTCGCTTCTTACTCACACGCACCGCTCCACCTTAAAAGATAGTCGCTTCTTACTCACACGCACCGCTCCACCTTAAAAGATAGTCGCTTCTTACTCACACACACCGCTCCACCTTAAAAGATACAGTCGCTTCTTACTCACACGCACCGCTCCACCTTAAAAGATACAGTCGCTTCTTACTCACACGCATCGCTCCACCTTAAAAGATACAGTCGCTTCTTACTCACACACACCGCTCCACCTTAAAAGATACAGTCGCTTCTTACTCACACGCACCGCTCCACCTTAAAAGATACAGTCGCTTCTTACTCACACGCACCGCTCCACCTTAAAAGATACAGTCGCTTCTTACTCACACGCACCGCTCCACCTTAAAAGATACAGTCGCTTCTTACTCACACGCATCGCTCCACCTCAAAAGATAGTCGCTTCTTACTCACACACACCGCTCCACCTTAAAAGATACAGTCGCTTCTTACTCACACGCACCGCTCCACCTTAAAAGATACAGTCGCTTCTTACTCACACGCATCGCTCCACCTTAAAAGATACAGTCGCTTCTTACTCACACACACCGCTCCACATTAAAAGATACAGTCGCTTCTTACTCACACGCACCGCTCCACCTTAAAAGATACAGTCGCTTCTTACTCACACGCACCGCTCCACCTTAAAAGATACAGTCGCTTCTTACTCACACGCATCGCTCCACCTTAAAAGATACAGTCGCTTCTTACTCACACACACCGCTCCACCTTAAAAGATACAGTCGCTTCTTACTCACACGCACCGCTCCACCTTAAAAGATACAGTCGCTTCTTACTCACACGCATCGCTCCACATTAAAAGATAGTCGCTTCTTACTCACACGCATCGCTCCACCTTAAAAGATACAGTCGCTTCTTACTCACACACATCGCTCCACCTTAAAAGATAGTCGCTTCTTACTCACACACACCGCTCCACCTTAAAAGATACAGTCGCTTCTTACTCACACACATCGCTCCACCTTAAAAGATACAGTCGCTTCTTACTCACACACATCGCTCCACCTTAAAAGATACAGTCGCTTCTTACTCACACACATCGCTCCACCTTAAAAGATAGTCGCTTCTTACTCACACACACCGCTCCACCTTAAAAGATACAGTCGCTTCTTACTCACACGCACCTCTCGACCTTAAAAGATAGTCGCTTCTTACTCACACAGACCTCTCAACCTTAAAAGATACAGTCGCTTCTTACTCACACACACTGCTCCACCTTAAAAGATACAGTCGCTTCTTACTCACACGCACCTCTCCACCTTAAAAGATACAGTCGCTTCTTACTCACACGCACCGCTCCACCTTAAAAAACGCAGCACTTCTGAACATGAACAAACCAGAGAGAACCACAGTTCCCCAGAATCGCTGATGTTGCCTTTAAACCTAATCTTGGACTAATTTACAAGTTTAAAAATCCTATGAGGTCAAGGCTGAGCAACCAACACCTTAAAGTTTACAGACAGTAATAAATGTATTTGCATTACAACAACACTATTGCTCTTTATTTCTTAGCTCAGATCTCTCTCCGTTAATGGGTCATTGAGGTGTGTGAGCCACCAGTACCCAGAGTTTTTTTTGTCTGAACAGAGTTGGAGTATGGTATCATTCATTTTATGTTTTATTGAACATTTAATTAAAGTCATTAAGAACAAGTGGCATTTACAGTGGCAGCAGACACCACGTGAGGGGAAAGGAAATATATCTAAATACGAGTGTGTGTGGGTGCACATCAAATATCAACAGCACTGTCAATTAATGGCATAAGTGTTCATCACAAACTGATTAGAAAACATCAGTGGCATTCAAACTGACACCAAACATTCATTCATTCATTGTCTGTAAGTCTTTATCCAGTTGAGTGTCGCGGGGGGTCCGATGTTTACAGACAATCAATGAATGAATGTTATAGGGAACATTCAAAGTCTAATCTGGGTTTTAAGAGTCGTGTTAATGATGTGTCTTTTTGTCTTACTCTGATTTATTTATATTTTGATAAATGTCTTTAAATTGTCCTGAAAATGATGCATATAACAAATGAGCAGGGTGTGTGTGTGTGTGTGTGTGTGTGTGTGTGTATAATAGCCATCATGTACTGAATGCAGAAATCCATTGGCTTCTACATGTCGTTGTATGGCCTTTTGTCAATGAAATGAACACGGACGTAAACGTTTTCGCTGCTGGACTGTAACACTACGTCATTCACACAGACCACACCGTGATGTTTGAGGTGTTAATGTTTATGTAAAGAGAGTGTGTAAAACATACAGATAAACATCTTCTAGAGACACGCCTCGGCTCCGCTGCCGTCTGGACTAGTTTACATCGGCAAGTTAGTATTACACCCAGAACGTATAATAACTGAACATGATATTACGATGCTTCCGTATAGTTGCTGATGCTGAGTAACCTGCTTTATTCGTTTAAATAGAAATGACATTTCCAGGAGCTGTTGCATTTTTACAGGCTTTGTGTCTGATAACGTTTTTTTTTCTTCAGGTTCAAAAGCTTAAAGATGTTTTTATTTTTATTAGCTGAAGAAAATCATCCATTTATTAAAAGCTGTACATATATAGTTTTACATGTTAAGCCTATTTTTAAAGCCATTGAATATTAATGATATTTTTCATATAAACAAGGAAATGCTTTCCACTTGCGAAGTGTTATTGGTAAATGTTGCCTGTGTTGGCCGTGGACGATGCTGCAGTGCATTGAGAGCATTTTGTTGAATCCCTGAACCTTTTCTCTTCAGTTCAGTTCACATTTCCTCTCCTGTTGTCTGTGTGTTTATTATTGACTATGTGCTGTTTGTCGAGTCTTATCTGAACATCTGTTAACCTTCACAAATACAGATTTTCATCCAAGCGCAACTTTGGTGTTGGTATTATTATTATTATTATTATTGTTATGTGGCACGGTGGAGCAGCAGTGTCTCTGTCACAGCTCCAGGGTCCTGGAGGTTGTGGGTTCGAGTCCCACTCCAGGTGACTGTCTGTGAGGAGTGTGGTGTGTTCTCCCTGTGTCTGCGTGTGTTTCCTCCGGGTGACTGTCTGTGAGGAGTGTGGTGTGTTCTCCCTGTGTCTGCGTGGGTTTCCTCCGGGTGACTGTCTGTGAGGAGTGTGGTGTGTTCTCCCTGTGTCTGCGTGGGTTTCCTCTGGGTGACTGTCTGTGAGGAGTGTGGTGTGTTCTCCCTGTGTCTGCGTGGGTTTCCTCCGGGTGACTGTCTGTGAGGAGTGTGGTGTGTTCTCCCTGTGTCTGCATGGGTTTCCTCCGGGTGACTGTCTGTGAGGAGTGTGGTGTGTTCTCCCTGTGTCTGCGTGGGTTTCCTCCGGGTGACTGTCTGTGAGGAGTGTGGTGTGTTCTCCCTGTGTCTGCATGGGTTTCCTCCGGGTGACTGTCTGTGAGGAGTGTGGTGTGTTCTCCCTGTGTCTGCGTGGGTTTCCTCCGGGTGACTGTCTGTGAGGAGTGTGGTGTGTTCTCCCTGTGTCTGCGTGGGTTTCCTCCGGGTGACTGTCTGTGAGGAGTGTGGTGTGTTCTCCCTGTGTCTGTGTGGGTTTCCTCTGGGTGACTGTCTGTGAGGAGTGTGGTGTGTTCTCCCTGTGTCTGCGTGGGTTTCTTCCAGGTGACTGTCTGTGAGGAGTGTGGTGTGTTCTCCCTGTGTCTGCGTGGGTTTCTTCCAGGTGACTGTCTGTGAGGAGTGTGGTGTGTTCTCCCTGTGTCTGCGTGGGTTTCCTCTGGGTGACTGTCTGTGAGGAGTGTGGCGTGTTCTCCCTGTGTCTGCGTTGGTTTCCTCCGGGTGACTGTCTGTGAGGAGTGTGGTGTGTTCTCTCTGTGTCTGCGTGGGTTTCCTCCGGGTGACTGTCTGTGAGGAGTGTGGTGTGTTCTCTCTGTGTCTGCGTGGGTTTCCTCCGGGTGACTGTCTGTGAGGAGTGTGGTGTGTTCTCTCTGTGTCTGCGTGGGTTTCCTCTGGGTGACTGTCTGTGAGGAGTGTGGTGTGTTCTCCCTGTGTCTGCGTGGGTTTCCTCCGGGTGACTGTCTGTGAGGAGTGTGGTGTGTTCTCCCTGTGTCTGCGTGTGTTTCTTCCGGGTGACTGTCTGTGAGGAGTGTGGTGTGTTCTCCCTGTGTCTGCGTGGGTTTCCTCCGGGTGACTGTCTGTGAGGAGGGTGGTGTGTTCCCACACTCCAAAAACACACGTTGGTAGGTGGATTGGAGACTCAAAAGTGTCCGTAGGTGTGAGTGTGTCACCCTGTGAAGGACTGGCGCCCCCTCCAGGGTGTGTTCTTTGTGCCCAGTGATTCCATGTAGACTCTGGACCCTCTGCCACCATGAACTGGATAAGTGTTACAATGAATTAATAAATTATTACACAATGAGTAATGCCTGAATAATTGTATTCACATGCATAGTTTTTTTTCTAGTCTTCCTCTTAGTTTTATCCCAGATATTTGTCCACTAACTCAGCCCAATCTTTTTAAGACATCAACAATGTACAAATTACAAATTGTTCAGTCAGATTGTGTCTGATTCATGTTTTAATACATTTATCTCATTGGATGTGTGGCTTCTGCATAGCAACGGATTGTTGGCCATATTTTTCCCATAGGAATGAAAGGGGGGCAAGCCTCTGATGCCCCAATGATACACAATCACTAGTTTAAACCAACCAACCACATGAGGCTCCACAGCTACCATTCTAGCCACCACCTGAGAACATAGCAACGCCTTGGCAGCTATAGAAACCACTTGTTAAGCCTTAGCAACCAAAATGAATTCCTGTGCAACCGCCCAAACAGCCACCCTAACAACCACCAGGGATACCTTAGCAGCCACCTAAGACACATTAGCTTACTACTTTACATACTTTTAACATGTCACTGTATTTGATAGTTGATCACAGTATGTTTAATTTTGGGTCTTTACCATTTCAGATGAAAGTGGGTGGGACTTTTGTGGCTGCAGTCAATCACAGCGGCACTGGATAAAAATATTTCATGTCAGAACATCCCAGGCCTCTTTTAAACCAGTTTGTTTTTTTCGTGTTCAATCCTCAGTCACCAGTCTTCCTCCAGAAAGGTCATATGGTTACTGTAGGGGCACTAGGAACATCTAAATCACTATATCACCCCCTGGGTGGAGATCAGAGGTTCGAGGTTGTTAGTAACCCCCTCTGTGCTGGGTTTCTTTAAAAATCTTTCTTTTAGGAACTCTGAAGGCCACTGGCCTTGGGTCAGCTTTCTCACCTCAGATTTCAAGGAATCCTCTTTTGTGGAAAATGAGTTGGACCCTGGTGATCTGTCCAGTCTGTTTCTATGGTAACAGTGGGCTGAGTTTTTGGCTAAAACCTTCAATGTGTTTAAAATCAGCCAGAAATCAGAGGAATCTCTACAGAACTGTTGGAGAGCGCTTTATCGGGAAATCGGGGCTAGTTTTATTCACTGCAAATAAAAATGTATCAAATTTGGGTGACGACAAACTGACATCTGGTTCCATTCACCACCACGTGTCTCATCTTTAGGGGAAAATGTGTTAGTCACTGAGTTTTCGTGATAAACGTGGCCTTAAATGTGTTTAACAAATATTCCAAAGAACATCAGAAAAAATCTGGCACTTGTTTAAGGTTATGACCTTTGTCTGGACTCACGTCCCCAAATTGTTATTCTTTTCTCGATATAAGCTCAGGACCAATGAAAAAATCTCTAGGAACTTTATTGGAGATAACAACTTTTATTGAGAGATTCACAAGTGTAAATCCCTATAGCAGTGATTGGTTGTTTTAGATTTTTATATGCGATATACTCTGTTTAATTTGTCTGTTTACATGAATAAGCTTGACCTATTTTGGACATGGGGCGGCACGGTGATGCAGCAGGTAGGTGTCACAGTCACAGAGCTCCAGGGTCCTGCAGGTTGTGGGTTTGATTCCCGCTCCGGGTGACTGTCTGTGAGGAGTGTGGTGTGTTCTCTCTGTGTCTGCGTGGGTTTCCTCCAGGTGACTGTCTGTGAGGAGTGTGGTGTGTTCTCTCTGTGTCTGCGTGGGTTTCCTCCGGGTGACTGTCTGTGAGGAGTGTGGTGTGTTCTCCCTGTGTCTGCGTGGGTTTCCTCCGAGTGACTGTCTGTGAGGAGTGTGGTGTGTTCTCCCTGTGTCTGTGTGGGTTTCCTCCGGGTGACTGTCTGTGAGGAGTGTGGTGTGTTCTCCCTGTGTCTGTGTGGGTTTCCTCCGGGTGACTGTGAGGAGTGTGGTGTGTTCTCTCTGTGTCTGCGTGGGTTTCCTCCGAGTGACTGTCTGTGAGGAGTGTGGTGTGTTCTCCCTGTGTCTGCGTGGGTTTCCTCCGGGTGACTGTCTGTGAGGAGTGTGGTGTGTTCTCCCTGTGTCTGCGTGGGTTTCCTCCGGGTGACTGTCTGTGAGGAGTGTGGTGTGTTCTCCCTGTGCGTGGGTTTCCTCCGGGTGACTGTCTGTGAGGAGTGTGGTGTGTTCTCCCTGTGCGTGGGTTTCCTCCGGGTGACTGTCTGTGAGGAGTGTGGTGTGTTCTCCCTGTGTCTGTGTGGGTTTCCTCCGGGTGACTGTCTGTGAGGAGTGTGGCGTGTTCTCCCTGTGTCTGTGTGGGTTTCCTCCGGGTGACTGTGAGGAGTGTGGTGTGTTCTCTCTGTGTCTGCGTGGGTTTCCTCCGAGTGACTGTCTGTGAGGAGTGTGGTGTGTTCTCCCTGTGTCTGCGTGGGTTTCCTCCGGGTGACTGTCTGTGAGGAGTGTGGTGTGTTCTCCCTGTGTCTGCGTGGGTTTCCTCCGGGTGACTGTCTGTGAGGAGTGTGGTGTGTTCTCCCTGTGTCTGAGTGGGTTTCCTCCGGGTGACTGTCTGTGAGGAGTGTGGTGTGTTCTCCCTGTGCGTGGGTTTCCTCCGGGTGACTGTCTGTGAGGAGTGTGGTGTGTTCTCCCTGTGCGTGGGTTTCCTCTGGGTGCTCCGGTTTCCTCCCACGGTCCAAAAACACACTTTGGTAGGTGGATTGGCAACTCAAAAGTGTCCATAGGTGTGAATGTGTGTGTGTCTGTGTTGCCCTGTGAAGGACTGGTGCCCCCTCCAGGGTGTATTCCCGCCTTGCACCCAGTGATTCCAGGTAGGCTCTGGATCCACCTCGACCCTGAACTGGATAACCGCTTACAGATAATGAATGAATATTTTGGACATCTGGTTTCATTCACCAATGCTGGAGGTTCCCTTTAAGAATGATCTACTTCGAACAGGTAATTGTGTACTCACACTAGAAGGACATGGGACACTCTGGAGCAGCTGCACATGAATCTAAGGTCACCCTGCCCAGCTCCCAGTGTCCACCAGAAGTGTATAATATCCCCTGTGGTAATAGTTACGAGGCTGAATACTCTCAAATCGGACCACGTTCTGGTGTCTAGATTAAATCCTTCCCTGAAGAGTAGAGAGGGGGCAGTGGCAAGGTGCTCCTGTGTGGTCAGTGGAGCTGAGGAAATGGACAGTGTGTAGATACTAGGTGGGTGCTCCTAATTGTAAAAATAAATAGACACATGCACATGATAATAATAAGAATAAATGATGTATTATTAGATTAGACCGACACATATACAGTGTTTTGGATTGATGTAGATTTGGATTCATGAACTTTAGCGACATATAACCAGGATTCATTCTCTTTTGTTATATATTTTATAATTAAAAATACTATTTATATCTAACCTCACAACTCTCAGGAATCAGGCTTTAAACTACTCAGACGTCTGGTTCCTATCATCGACACTGTTCTGATTCAGAACGTTTCTCTGTAGAGTGGAATATTTACATTAAATTACTGCCCCACTGCTGAGAGAGCGGTGAAATGCCCCTTTAATCCAACAACGAGCTCCTAGCTGATGTTTCCAGTCGGATGGAGCTGTGAATGTCTGCTGAACTGATTCAGATTTAGAATAAACATTATACAGATGTCATGAAATAAGCAATTAAACCTGTAGTGTTTCTGGTTTGAGATGATGCCAGAGATTAAGGGATTAAGATTAGGCTGGTGTCATTATGTCAGAGTAGACCTCTCAGGGTTTATACAGAATAATTCAGCAATGGATTTACAGTGGATTATTTAAAAAGATTAATTTTTATTTAGAAGTACACTCTGGATTCCAGATGTTTTTAATCTGCTTATTTACATCTGCTTTTCATTACAGATACAAAAGCTAATTTTTGAGTTCCAAGTATAAATGATTTACGATCCTACATTCTCTACTATTTTAAATATGGCACTTTCCGATTTTATCAGAGATGCGTTCCTTCATACTTTCATTGTCTGTGGGTCCAGAGTCTACCCAGAATCACTGGGCGCAAGTCAGGAACACACCCTGGAGGGGGCGCCAGTCCTTCACAGGGTACATCTGAACCCTTTTCATGGACTGTGGGAAGAAACCCACGCAGATATGGGGGAGAACACTTGTCCCAAACTCCTCACCGACAGTGACCTGAGGTGGGGCTTGAACCTATAACCCCAGAACCCTGGAGCTGTGTGACAGAGACACTACCTGCTGCGCCACCGTACACTCTGTTATTAAAATCCCCATTATCCAACGCCAGCATGTTAGCAGAACTGATTAAAATAGCACTGATTATTTAATTATTAATTCTGAGTTCTTGAAAGAAGATGTGAACTCGTCCCAAAGACAAGGCCAAAGCGAAGTGATCAGAATTTAGCAAAAATTGATTGTGTCGCTGTCACAGCTCAAGGGACCTGGAGGTTGTGGGTTCGAGTCCCGCTCCGGGTGATTGTCTGTGAGGAGTGTGGTGTGTTCTCCCTGTGTCTGTGTGGGTTTCCTCCGGGTGACTGTCTGTGAGGAGTGTGGTGTGTTCTCTCTGTGTCTGCGTGGGTTTCCTCCGGGTGACTGTCTGTGAGGAGTGTGGCGTGTTCTCTCTGTGTCTGCGTGGGTTTCTTCTGGGTGACTGTCTGTGAGGAGTGTGGCGTGTTCTCTCTGTGTCTGCGTGGGTTTCCTCCGGGTGACTGTCTGTGAGGAGTGTGGCGTGTTCTCTCTGTGTCTGCGTGGGTTTCCTCCGGGTGACTGTCTGTGAGGAGTGTGGCGTGTTCTCTCTGTGTCTGCGTGGGTTTCCTCCGGGTGACTGTCTGTGAGGAGTGTGGCGTGTTCTCTCTGTGTCTGCGTGGGTTTCCTCCGGGTGACTGTCTGTGAGGAGTGTGGCGTGTTCTCTCTGTGTCTGCGTGGGTTTCCTCCGGGTGACTGTCTGTGAGGAGTGTGGCGTGTTCTCTCTGTGTCTGCGTGGGTTTCTTCCGGGTGACTGTCTGTGAGGAGTGTGGCGTGTTCTCTCTGTGTCTGCGTGGGTTTCCTCCGGGTGACTGTCTGTGAGGAGTGTGGCGTGTTCTCTCTGTGTCTGCGTGGGTTTCCTCCGGGTGACTGTCTGTGAGGAGTGTGGCGTGTTCTCCCTGTGTCTGCGTGGGTTTCCTCCGGGTGACTGTCTGTGAGGAGTGTGGCGTGTTCTCTCTGTGTCTGCGTGGGTTTCCTCCGGGTGACTGTCTGTGAGGAGTGTGGCGTGTTCTCCCTGTGTCTGCGTGGGTTTCCTCCGGGTGACTGTCTGTGAGGAGTGTGGCGTGTTCTCTCTGTGTCTGCGTGGGTTTCCTCCGGGTGACTGTCTGTGAGGAGTGTGGCGTGTTCTCTCTGTGTCTGCGTGGGTTTCCTCCGGGTGACTGTCTGTGAGGAGTGTGGCGTGTTCTCTCTGTGTCTGCGTGGGTTTCCTCCGGGTGCTCCGGTTTCCTCCCACACTCCAAAAACACACGTTGGTAGGTGGATTGGAGACTCAAAAGTGTCTGTAGGTGTGAATGTGTGAGTGTGTGTCACTCTGTGATAGACTGGCGCCCCCCCCAGGGTGTGTTGCCACCCAACACCGATTAATTCCAGGTAGTCTCTGGACCCACCGCCACCCTAAACTGGATAAGAGCTTACAGACCATGAATGAATAAATACGCATCATTATCAATTAATTACAAGCTGTAAATCTGGAATTTAAGATCTGTTTATATGAAAATCATAGAAACACATCTGTGCCTTATATCCCATAGAAAATAATGTGCTTGGAAACACAGCACTGAATCTCCCCTGTTCAGTGTGAAAGCAGCTAAAAAAAGACTAGGTAATACTTTTAACTTAAAACTACAACTTTAAAATCATTGTGATGCTTACTTTCCTGTAATAGAGAGAACAGAGCCACTATCACAGCTACTGTGCGCTCAGCACTGCAGAAACAGCACTGTGTAACTTGGAGGAGTGTAGGAAACCGTCTCCTCTCTCCTCCTCCTCCACACAGATTTCAGGATGCTGCTGTAAAAGCCAGTTACACCCTGCTACTGTAGAGGACTCCGGGAGCAAAAGCACAGAACTCTTACTCTGTGTTTTTAGACGCAGTGTTAAACTGTAAACACGCCGGGTTAGTTATATCTTAATACTTTAATACTAATATATATTTGTAATATGTGACACAAAACGAAGCTTTTTCCAGAAGGGCGTGGGCGGGGCTTGTTCTTGCTGCTCGGCTCTGATTGGTGGAGCTCTGCGGAGGAAGCTTTCGCCTGACAACCAGCGCAGAGAGAGGGAGGTAACGGCGGCGCATCGACAACAAGAGAGAGAGAAAGAGCGAAGATTAACGGGATTAAAGAACACCCAGGAGCGCGACTGGCAGCACGGCCCCACACCCCCCCGGAGCACGGCAGTGTTTTGTGTTTATGTAGACGTCAGGTGAGCTGAGGGCCTATCTGTATGTCCGTTATTCCTGTGTGTGTGTGAAGGCGAGGCTGGGCTGTGTTCACTCCTCTCAGTAAACGTTAGCCGGGCGCTAGTTAGCCTCCTCTCACAGAGGTTAATCTGCGCAGCGCGGACACAGAGGCGTGTTCAGAGAGAGCCGGGTTTTCTCCGCTGACTTCAGCGGGCCTGCTGGTGTTTACACGCCTCGGTGCTGCTCGTAAGGTAGGAGTAAGCGCCCTTCTCCGGGGAGCTGAAGCAGGGCTGGGGGAAACGTGAGTAAGCAAACGCACCGGATAACGACTCCTCTCAGCTCCCCTCAGATGGGTGGGACACCCCGGTGCTTGAAGGAAACCTTATAGTCATATCCTGCTAGTATTATATGATATTATTTATATACACAGACCACACACAGCCACCTCCTTGTTCCTCCACCCATTTTTCAGCTCCACTCACCTTTATATATGCGTTTTGTGTCACTGTAATCACAGAATGCAGCCCCTCTGTTGTTGGTGCGGGTGGATCAGACACAGCAGTGCTGCTGAAGTTTGTAAACACTGTCCAGCAGCAGGTGAGCTGTGCACAGTTTGGGCTGGTCTTCTGGTCCTACATCAGTGGACCTTGGTGGCTACACGGTTTTAGACGTGGACTGATCTCGGTCCAGCCGTGACACTGAGAATTATAAAACTCCAGCAGCTGCTGCTGTGTCTGATCTTCAAACACCAGTGCCCCATGTCAGTGTCAGCAGTCCTGAGGATGATCCCCCACTGTGATAGGTCAGGATCTCTGGTGTGTCCGGTCCAGCGAGGAACAGGGTCCACACACGTCTCCTACACGATGAGCAGAGCTGATAAAGTTGATGTGCTGTTATTGCTCTCGTTTGACTCAGATTTACCTCCTAAGAATGCATTAAGTGACCGTCTTCTACATTAGCCACAAAACTAGTGTACGACGTGCTCAGTTGGGCTCGCACTTTCTCTAAAGCACCACTCATTGCTTCAGAACTCCATTATTGAAGAAGGGATGGGATAGTGATTAGTAAATTAGGATTTCTCATAAAGGACTTGCTCATAAAGTCACGTGAATGATTTGATACAACGCTATACTCCATCAGAGGACGTTTACACATTGACAGAGGCTGTAGCTTGTTGACCAAAGGAGAACAGAAACCCAGCTAACACCGGTTATCCATTTAGCAGCTCCTCTGAGCTCAGCTCAGCCCGGATCTGTGAAAGAGATTATTCTCAGAGGCAGGGCTCGTACTCGGCTGGAATCCTTCTCATCTCTGCCCTGAGTATTTTTACAAGAGTAATTTTTAATAGAGCTGTATGATCTTTTCAAATAACACAAGCACAAGAAGAAACACATTCTCCCTCCTGTCTCCAAACCTCTTTACTTTCTAGTTCATCTCTTTCTCTTCCTTTCTCTCTTTGTGTGTGTGTGTGTGTTTGTGTGTGTGTGTGTGTCACCCTCTCTCTCCCTCCTGCGCTCTCTCACATTCTTCCTTTCTCTCCTTCTACTCCACTACAGCCTGCCACCATGACGGCAGAGGAGACCATTAATGTAAAGGAGGTGGAGATCATTAAGGTGATCCTGGACTTTCTGAACTCTCGGAAGTTGCACATCAGCATGTTGGCTCTGGAGAAAGAGAGCGGAGTGATAAACGGACTCTACTCGGACGACATGCTCTTCCTCAGGTGTGAGCTGCACTCACCACGTACTGTACTCATGGTAAAGTTTGAAATGCTGTAGATGTATCTCTGCTGTCCAGGGGTTTTCCATTGGGTTTGTTTTCTTATGAGTGTAGATTAATGCATGGACGGCGTCGGACCTGTTTCATTTCCAACAACGGTTCTCTCTCTGTCTCCATATTAATAATGTAATGAAACTTGGGGGCACTAGGACCTGGGGGAGCTGCTGCTGTTACTGCACATCCCTTTGACACCGTGGGCTATGGGTCTGTACTGATTTCTGTACAGAACACACACACGGTGTAAAAGTAAAAGTAAAAACGTTAACCGATGCCTGTTATAATCTGTAATGAACCGAACTGAAAGCCGCTGAAGCACTAGAGGAAACAGCGTTATGTAGCAGAGGAAACCTGGTTATTGATGAAGGTGAAGGACCCAGTTAAAATGTCCCTGTGTTAAACTCTGCAGTGTTTAGAGACTGAGCTGATGTCTATGTTCTTTCCTGATGTTACGACTGTGTACTTTACAGACGCCTGTAGATTATCAGTTAATAGCTGATCACTGCTCAGTTTGTGTTTCTACCTGTAGATGGATGTTCTGTATCTTGTTAAAGACATGTGCGGCTATGAGGCAATTGACACACAATATAAGGGTTAAATAACCAACAATCAATAGCAAATTCATCTTAGGAACCAAGGAAATCCTCTTAAACTTCTTTAGATTGATTGTTGTTTCCTCCATTCTTCAAAATATATCAGAAATCATCTCATTCCAGGACTGTTTTAACGTTTGTAAAAGATGCTTGTTTACAATGTGCCTTCTTCACGTCCCAGTGTTGCTCCTGCGTTGTTGTTTTTGTTGCTCTAATACACAGTTTGATTAATCATATCTTTGTGAGCCCAACATCTTCTGGACAGTCTTTCTTCTGACTGAATTCACCTAATTTAATGTGTACTTAGTTATTGCTGACGTGAGTGTCCCATTGCACCCATTATTATATAATCTCTAAGCACTGGCCAATAACATCCAATAGAACAGGACAGGAGGTAAACAAGGCCACACTTTTCTGTGCCAAGTGTGGTTCCACTGTGTTCTCTGGAGTGGCGGGTTGGAGGGGTTGAATGGGGTTTGTGATCCAACAGCAGCACTCTTCCAGCGCGGAGTACACACACTAGCCAGTGGATGGATGCTGTTACTGCGCACAGATTTACATATTTCATTAAAGTAGCAGTTTTGTCTTTGACAGAAAACGTTAGAAGTGTTTTAGGAACAAAAAACTATGGCTTCTATACTTTAAAAAAGTGTTACTCGGTTGTAGCTGATTAATTATCCACTGAGTTGTGGGAGGTTAGGGAGGAGTTTAATTTTGAAGGAAGCTTAAAGCGCAGTTTTAGTGAAGGACAAGACTGGTGGTGTGTGTGTGTGTGTGTGTGTGTGTGTGTGTGTGTGTTGGGGTGTGTGTTGGGGTGTGTGTGTGTGTGTGTGTGTGTGTGTGTGGCAGTGCTTTTACAATAGCATCCATTCATGCCGTTCACCCTGATCCTGTCACTGGTTGTAGTGTAGAAGGAAACAGAGCTGTGAACAGACACACACTGCGGTGTGTGAGGGTATTGTGTGTTTACAGGGAGTGTGTTGCTGAAGCGTTGGGAGTTTGAAGGTTCTCCAAATTCAGAAAATTCCCTGATTGGACGGAATGGCTCATCTCATGTTCCAGTTTAGAACCCCTAAGCTCCTCTTTTTGTGACTTGTGAGGAGTGTTTGAGGCGCCATAATCAGACACGGTGCACCCACAAACGTATTATGTGACATTCATATCATGGACATTTCTTTTCTTAATAAAAAGCTGTAAAAAGAAACAAAGCCAAGTGTTTTAAAAAAACAGCGTGTTATTTTATAACTGATTGACTTAATAATAATTGTGGCATTTGGGAAGGTTTTACTTACCTTTCCAGCTTTAATATCTCAGATGAACTTGTTGGGCTCTAAGTAACCTTTTAGGACTGGTCCGGCAGGTTAGGAACTGTTATGATGAGGTGTCAGCTTATATAACACTTCCAGGGAACAATAAATTCTCTGCAACTTTATATCTAACACTTCTCTTAGCAGCTGGCTGAGGATCTGAATGTGTCACCAATGTTATGTGATGGCGAGGGACGTTAAAGCTTTAGCCTCTGTAACCGTAAATAGTAAATACAGGAGGTCCTCGGGTTACGTCAGTCCTGAGTTACGATGTTTCATGGTTACGACACATCTCCCATTTACTGTATAAAGCCTTGTTTCGACGTAAGTGGTTTTGCGTCGTAAACGTCGTAACGTGAACTTCGTGTGTGGTGTGCGCGGCGCGGCGGAAGAATACACGGTTATGCGGCTCGGGACCGAGGAGGATAGGTGTTAGGATCAGTGCTTACAGTATGTTATTTACGTACAGTATCTACGTATGTTCCGACTTACACCGAAAATCGGTTTACGACGCGATGTAGGAACGGATCAACGTCGTAAGTCGAGGACCCCCTGTACACGAATGAGTCTCGGTGTATTTGTAACGTGTAATTTGTAAATCCAAATTCAAACATTCTCTTACGTTTTACACAAAAATGCTCTGAAACATAGTTTTTCACGTAATGTTTGGACTATCACAAGGCCTTATGTCCTCTTTTCCCTCTCAGGCAGCTTATTCTTGATGGACAGTGGGATGAAGTGCTGCAGTTCATTCAGCCACTGGAATGCATGGACAAATTTGATAAAAAACGGTGAGCTGTGTCTCCTCTACTGTTCTCTTGCTATTTTATTTGACTTACAACATTCATACAACACAGAGTCAGACTCGATTCTAAACATCTGTTGGAGTAATAATGTTATATTAACTCAGTATCCGAGGCACCAGTGTGGCCCTAAAATCATTGTGCGTTCCTATTGTGCTTTGAATCTTCTGATATTATAAATGAGTTTTAATGTCACGTCAGGTTCCGCTACATAGTGCTGAAGCAGAAGTTTCTGGAAGCTCTATGTGTGAACAATGCTATGTCAGCTGAGGATGAGCCGCAGCACGTGAGTACTACAGCCTACAGAGTTAATAATACTGTTGATGAAGTGTGTCTCTGTGTGATATGATGATAAACCTTTTCTTTTGGGTTGTTAATATTTAACTAAATGTTAAACCCAACATGTTGATGGAAATTACAGAAGAGTAAATCACAGATTTATGTTGGGCTTTGTCTCTCAGTTCCATAATGCTGGGATCAGACTACACGATATCGCGATCACGACGTTCACCGTGTCCAATCAGAGCTGTAAACTGGTGCCGTGTCTTGGTAAAGAGACTGGGGACACGGACCGTTCTTCGTTTGCGTCGTTGCGTGAGTTCAGATGTCGTTAGGAGGCGGGTCAGAAACTGTCGATCACGGCTACAGAAGTGTTGTGCGTGACGCTGGGATTTTGTTCTGAAAAGATGAGAAGAAAAGCGAGAGGGGGCCGTTCCTGGGTGCTACGGAGAGGACAGTGTGGACTGGCTCCTGAAAGAGAACCTGAGGTTTGGTTGTTCCACTGACAGCTGCAGCAGGGCCTCCCTCTCCCTCTTCTCCGTGTTTACAGATGTGAGGCTGACAGCGCTCTGACAGTCTCCTATTGGTCATCATCAGGAACATGGCCCGTGTCAGACTGGGCCAATAGGTCTGACTTTACCTCGGGAGTTGTGGCGTGTGCCGTACTCCACAGCTGCTCCTCGCCCCCGACGCTCAGATTCAGCGGGTAATTTGTCAGATACGACACTATCATGTCAAGATCGGGCTGAGTTTGAGTATTCTGATCCCGGCACTAGACGTACCTACTCTTAATTCCCTGCCTGTCATTGCCGTTCTTGCCTTTTGCCTTTTTTTGTCATGGGTTGTGCTGTATTTGGTGTTGTGTCATGTCTTTGTAAAGCACTTTGTGGCTTGTGTCTGTGAAAAGTACTGTATAAACACATTTTACTTACTTATTTACAGATAAATCCCTTTTGTATTTTAAACAACAGTCAACACTGAGAGTGAAGACCATGAAGACAATAAACACACAAAAATGTAGAGGTGTAGCTCTTTGTCTTTTCTTCTCTCTGCTCCCAAACAGCTGGAGTTCACCATGCAGGAGGCTGTGAAGTGCCTCCATGCCCTGGAGGAGTTCTGCCCGTCCAAAGAGGACTACAGTAAGCTGTGTCTTCTCTTGACTCTGCCTCGCCTCACCAACCACGCAGAGTTTAAAGACTGGAACCCCAGCACCGCACGAGTCCACTGCTTCGAGGAGGCCTGCGGCATGGTGGCCGAGTTCATCCCAGCTGACCGCAAGCTGAGCGAGGCCGGCTTTAAGGCCAGTGGAAACCGCCTGTTCCAGCTGCTTATTAAAGGCGTCCTGTATGAATGCTGTGTGGAGTTCTGCCAGAGTAAAGCCACAGGTGAAGAAATCACAGAAGGCGAAGTTCTACTAGGGATCGACATGCTCTGTGGAAATGGCTGTGACGATCTGGACCTCAGTTTGCTCTCGTGGCTGCAGAACCTCTCCCCCAGCGTCTTCTCCTGTGCCTTTGAGCAGAAAATCCTCAACATCCACGTGGATCGCCTGGTCAAGCCGGCCAAAGCGGCCTACGCTGACCTGCTGACTCCATTAATCAGCAAACTGTCTCCATACCCGGCCTCTCCCCTGCGCCGCCCACAGTCAGCAGACACCTACATGTCCCGGTCACTCAACCCCGCACTGGACGGCCTCTCCTATGGCCTCTCAGGCTTGGAGAAAAGGGCAGGGAGTGGAGCCACAGATCCAAGGAAAGCCTCGCCTATGTCCCACTCCTTCGCCAACTTCCAGTACCCTGGTGGTCAGAACCTGAGCCGCAGTCTGATGATGGAGGAGTCTCAGTGCCACAGCATCTTTGAGGAATCACCTGATAGGTAATGTATTTGTAATGTTCGGAATTTTGTTTCAACCGCTCTAATGTGTTTACGAAGCCCCAGTGTCAGTAAATGGGTAAACAAACAACTCCCAAAAGTGTCTGGGTCCGGTGCTAGGCTTTCTCTCTCTCTGCTCACGGCAGAGAAACGCCATCTGGAGGTTTTTAGACAACGGAGAGACTCCAAACACTGAAAAGCACCGACCGAGATGAGGATGTTGCTCTATTCCTGCTCCATAGGGGGGTAACACTGACTTATTTTTGCTGTTTCAGATCACTTAAGGTGGGAATGTCTCTAAATTCAGACGACATATCGCATTAGCGAAAGTGCTACAAAAATAAACAGTTCGAGTTACAAACGAGTTTCTGTGGGAATTCAGACAGTGAATAAAATCTTACAGACAAAAACTTCGACCACATACAAACTACATCCTTTTTTTTCCCCCTCAAACGTAATGTTCCACCTTAAAAGATGCGGAGCTTCTGAACGTAAACAAACCAGAGAGAAGAGCATTTACCCACAATCATCGATGTCCCCTTATACCCTTTATTACAGGATAATAACGTTGGTTAAGCAGATGTCCCCAGGTTTTTAACATTATACTGTACCTCAGTGTTTCACAAAAAAAGTGCATTCCCAAAGTGCAATGCTCTGAAATATTCTGAAGTAATTTACAAAATGTTATTTGTGATATTTGTTTCCCCTGCTGTAAAATAAATGTATGACCTCCCAGGTAACGTATGAAATGGAATATTATGGGGTATCATGGCTTGGAGGAGGGGAAAAAGGACAGAATCATATTAATGCGTGTTAAAATCACAGTGAAGTCATGGTTACTGAGCTGCATTCAAAATAATGGAGCTAACAGGAATATAATGTGCATCAAGAATTGTTTTCTGATTTCAATTAGAATAAAAATCTTATCAAACTGTGGTGTTCGAATCCTAATCCCAGTGATGTTTCATACACATTGTAAACAGTGAACGACTTGCTTTGTGTGAACACGTTTGATGTAGAAGTCTTTGCTTAACAGAGCTGTCTGCAGACTCCTAGTAATTGTACGGTTACTGCTGTGTGTGTGTGTTTGTGTGTGTGATAAGGACACAATCATTTGTAATCTGTAATTATAATGTGGGCGTGAAGGACAGAGAATATGAATTATAACTGTGGTGATTGTTATAAACAAGGATTGTAATAATAATAGTGCGATGGCACGAAGAGTAATGTGTTTGTTGTTTGGTTTTCAGCTCCAGAACTGATACTCCCTCTGATAAAATGATGAGTTCAACAGGAGCCCAGAACTCTCGCCCTGTCCCTGCCCCCGGTCAGGACGCTCCATCTCCCTCCGAGAAGAACGAGGTAACCGTGTCAGATCCTTTGATTGGGCAGCTGCTAGACTTTAGTATGTCACTTGTGTGGCGTTCAATCTGAAAGGTCTACAGACATATGAATTGGATTTGAGAAAAAAGCATTTTGTAAAACTGATAGCAAATGTTTATCAGTGAGGAGAGTTGTCGGCCCACCTCCCCCTCCTCCTCCTGCCCAGTGCGAAGCTCAACAAGGCTGCCAAGGTGAGGGAAACTGAACCTACGTGAGTTTAAGACAAGTTTAAGAACGTGGGATCTTCATAATTAATATTAAAGTGCTGTAAACAACCTGTTTACACAGAAAAGTGTACAGCATTTCACTAAAACCTGTGCTAGAGAAAGGCACAAAAGTGAATGAGGAGCTACCATTTTCTTATTGTGATTTTGTTGCTTCCAATCTTCCTCCATTTTTCAAATACATGGGCAGTATTTCCTCTCATTTTACTCTCGGGTCATGGAGATTTTTAGAAGGATGCCGAGGCTTTTAAGGAATAATCTAATGTGATCTCTATTCGCTTGGTCACCTCCATTGGTGCAGGACGCTATCTCTGTGGCAGCTATTGAGTCTACCTGGCAATCTGGGGGGGTGTGAACTGCACTGTGATTGGACGCAAGGCGTGATCACAGAATAAAACACAAACAGAATTCCGCTCCAGAAGAGGCGCTCCTGAAATAGCACTTTTCCACTGCATGGATCCTACTCGACTCGTCTCGGCTGAAAATTGTACCTGGTTCCTGGAACTTGTTCCTTATTTTGTCTCTGCTCTCGACTGGTACAAACGAACCGAGCAGATACTAAAGGTGACGTGTAAACCTTGCCCAGAGAGACTTGTTTACACCGCGAAATGCAGACCACCAGCACAAACTCGACAAGTTACAGCAGAGATCACGTTTGTATTCGACTCAAAACAACAGCTCGTATAAAAACATATGAAAATCCATTTTAATGACAGATATCGCTTTACCTTCTTCAATTAGGATCAGTAACATTTTCCTACAATATATCCCTGTGGAATAACCAGCCACATACATTCTTTCACATCTGTCACAAACACACACCCAGCATCAGTAGCCTGGCAACATCTAGTTGAGAGCTCCGGTGGGACACAGATGGGACAGTAGAGGCTGCATTAATCATCCAGCCCAGGACTGCAGCAGAGTTATGAAGCAGACAGTCTGCAGCACACACACACACACCCCAAGCAGACACCCAGCTATAAGGCACACCTGCACATGCCTTAGACTGAGAGCATGGGGCCGTTTCAGGTCAAGCCACTGTCTGCTACACAACAACAAAGCAATCTAATGATATTTATTCTATTTCTCAGTTAATGACAGGATCTCTCTCTCTCTCTCTTTCTGTCTCTCTCTCTCTCTGTCACTCTCCGTCTGTCTGTTTGTCTGTCTCTCTGTGTCTCTCTCTCTCTCCCTCTGTCTCTCTCTCTGTCTGTCTCTCTTTCTGTCTCTATCTCTGTCTCTCTCCCTCTTTCTCTACCTCTCTCTCTCTCTCGCTCTGTCTCTCTCTCTCTCTGTCTCTCTCCGTCTGTCTGTTTGTCTGTCTCTCTGTGTCTCTCTCTCTCTCCCTCTGTCTCTCTCTCTGTCTCTCTCCATCTGTCTGTTTGTCTGTCTCTCTGTGTCTCTGTCTCTCTCTATCTCTGTCTCTCTCTGTCTGTCTGTCTCTCTCTCTCTCTCTCTCTCTATCCCTCCCTCTGTCTCTCTCTCTCTCTGTCTGCCTCTCTCTCTCTCTCTCTCTGTCTCTCTCCGTCTGTCTGTTTGTCTCTCTCTCTTTCTCTCTCTGTCTCTGTCTCTCTCTCTCTCTGTTTGTCTGTCTGTCTCTCTCTGTGTCTCTCTCTCTCTGTGTGTGTCTCTCTCTCTCTCTCTCTCTGTGTCTCTCTCTCTCTCTCCGTCTGTCTGTTTGTCTCGCTGCAGTTGAGAGACTCCACAGAGCAGTATCAGGAATACTACAGGCAGCGACTGCGTGTGCAGCAGCACCTGGAGCAGAAGCAGCAGCAGAGACAGCTCTACCAGCAGATGCTCCTGGAGGGTGGAGTCCAACAGCAGGAGACCCTGCCCAACGCAAAGCACAACCTCACTGAGACCTTTCTTAACAGGTTAGACACAAAGGAGTCATTTAATAAACAAATAGAACACGTTTGAAGATTGTTAAACGGTTTATTTTATATTTGATAATCATTTGCGTTTGTAATTTAATACTCTTAAAGATGTAGTTCATGATTTTAATCAAAAAACACTGTATAAAACTCTGAGGATGTTTCCTTTCCAAGTGATGCTCTCTAGTCTGGGTCTGGTGCTAGGCTTTCTCTCCATCTGGAGGTTTTTAGACAACGGAGAGACTCCAAACGCTGAAAAGCACCAACCGAGATGAGGATGTTGGTCTATTCCTGCTCCATAGGGGGGACTGTGGATACAGGATACCACCAAGGCTCTAAGGATCCTGAATGGAACTAGTTCGACATTCAGAGTTCATTTGGTCGAGGTGCAGTGTGAAACATACACACTGTTGTGTTCTTTTACTTGAACATATCCTCACCAAGAGTCCCCCTCTTTCACCAGCCACTCACTGGAACCGTGTTATTAAATCAAACCCAGCTGTAATGGGAATGGAAGCTAATTGGCTCTTTTATCTTCCTCCTCCCCCTGGTGTACAGTGATGGGCACAGGTCAGAAGACTGTTCAGGGCCTTTTTCAGTAGTGTTTCTGAGAGCTGTGATTGATAATCATGATTCTGAATGAACAAAGTGTTTCCAAAGCAGAACAGGTTCCACAGATTCTGTCATTATAATAAACTGCTGTCAATAGATAATGCAGGGAGTCAGAGGGGGAGATGGGGGTTTTAATGCTCGTGGTGGGAGCTGCTCGTTAGCGTTAATGTCTTACCTCCTCTAAAGTTCATTAGTAAGATTTTGTTGTAGTTTCTACTTATATTTCACAGTGATATTGACGGCTGGTGATCAGTCATCAACGTCTTTATTTGAATTTTCATGTTCAAGGTTCAAACTAAAAAAGAGATGTTTTTGTCTTTTTTCCGTTTCTCGTTAACAGCTCCTTGACAGATGGAAAATTAAGAAAAATGTGTTTTTCTGACCGTGGAGCTTTTTATTTCTGCTGTTTATCGGATAGTGACAGTTTGGGCAGCTTTTCTTTTATAAATTGGTTATTTTTTCATGTTTTTCGTTGATCTCTAATGGTCTTTAATGTTTTAATCTGAGAAATATCTGCTGTTCCATGATTAACTTAAATGCCAGTTCACTTGAAACTTAATTAATTAAGAGTTTAAAAGTGAACAAATGAGAACTGTTGCTGCGTTTAAATAAAATAAGAACAGAAGCACAGAACTAAGGCTAAGCTTTTTTTAAACCTACACAGACCTGCAGCTTTTAGGGCTTTTCAGAACAGGACTGAAAGGTGTTAACGGTAACATTGGTAATGAACAATACTCACGTGGTAGTGTTCTTTTGTGGCCTGAGAGGGAGGGAGAGAGAGAGAGGGAGAGAGGGAGGGATGAGTATCTAATGAAAGGGAGATGAAGAGGAGAAAATGAAGGCCACCTGGGGTGTCCAGATGGTACACTTAGAGTTCAGTGATTGGGAGGGTGTGGAGAATCCCCAGGGGAGAACACTTCAGTACATGCACAAATATAAGGCCATATTAATGTAAACAGCCACGCCCCTCACACCCAAACACACACGGATCCGGTTCTCTCGGTAGATCATGACATGAGACTAATTCTATCAGTAGGGTTTCTTTTTTAAACGTTTTAATACAAATAAAAAATCGAGCTCTATGTGAAAACCGAGGTCAACATGAGCTGATGTTTCTTTCACTCCAAGTGCAAATTTACCAGGTCTCTCTCAAACACCATGACTCATGAATGTGAGTTTTTTCCTTTTCCCATTATTTTTTACAAAACAAAAATGCTTTACTCGTAGTTTTCACTTCCTAAACGCCTCAAATTAAAATGAAAATCCTAGTCTGGAGATCATTTGTACTAAAAGCTTTGTACTAGATGTTGGAACATTGCTGTGTTTGGTTGCATTCAGCTGTAAGTAAATTAGTGAGACACTCTTCCATGGTTTAGATAGTCCTAGATAGCCCAGTTATTTACACCACACTAGAGAAGTTACATTGAAGGAAACATCTACGATCGTGGGGAAATTCTGTTCTCTCTGGTTTGTTGACGTTCAGAAGCTCCACATAGTTTTTATTCATTGTTTAATTTTCCACAAACATCAGTTTTGTAGTGCTTTTACAAACGCAGCCAATGCCCCTGAGCTGGGGAACCGTCATTTAGATGTGTTCCTGAATTCATAGCTGCATTTGCATCTTTTAACCACAAGTGTGTCTTGAGCTTGTCCAAACTGATCACAGTAAAAGTGCACATAAGTGTGTAGAGTGTGTGTAGATTATCTTTAATGCAGTGTAACGGCTGATGAGAATTCAGGAGAGAGATGTAATGCCTAGAAGTATTTTCAGCACTGGTTTAGGCGTCCTCTTCTCTGCACTCACCCTTTTGTCTGTCCACATACAGGTCCATTCAGAAGCTGGAAGAGCTGAATGTGGGAATGGATGATTTGGGAGAGGAGGTGCAGGCTCTGTCTCTGCAGTGTAATGGCAGAGGAGGAGAGAATGGTGGAAATACAGGGGGTGCCACAGATGGCCCGCAGCCTCAGGGAGGGGTGGGGCTCTCCAGCAGCACTCCTCAGAGACCAGGGACGCGGGGGGCTATACACACACCCACTGAATCCCCTGTGTTACCCCAAAGGTGAGATCAAACCTCACTGCTCTAAAATATTAAAATAATGGAAATGACATGGTCCAGAATGATTTATTAAATATATGTACAACCTGAATAACACTCAATAACAGTGATACAAAAAGGTAAAGGGGAATTCTGCATAGATCAGTACTCGTTCTTTTGGAGGGAACAGTAACTCGTCAGATATGACAACACAAATGTAGTTTTAAATTTGCTTTGGAAAACCAACTGTAAAATGGAATAACGTTTTAAAATAACCAAGGACCACGATACCCTCCCCTGAGTTCTGCTCCGATCAGTTTAACAGAAACAACAGCTCGGTTCTCCTCCTAAAATACTTAAGGTACATTTGTAATATCTTTCGTTTAAACTAGCATTTATTTATTGCTGTTTATCTGATAGAATTACACACAAGAAAAAGTTTTTTAAAAATGTAATACTATAAAAACTGGACTATATTTAATACCATATTTGAATCCCAAAACCTTTTGAGAGACACACAGAGAACACACCACACTCCTCACAGACAGTCACTCGGAGGAAACCCACGCAGACACAGAGAGAACACACCACACTCCTCACAGACAGTCACCCGGAGGAAACCCACGCAGACACAGGGAGAACACACCACACTCCTCACAGACAGTCACCCGGAGGAAACCCACACAGACACAGGGATAAACCCGCCACACTCCTCACAGACAGTCACCCGGAGGAAACCCACGCGGACACAGGGAGAACACACCACACTCCTCACAGACAGTAACCCGGAGGAAACCCACGCGGACACAGGGAGAACACACCACACTCCTCACAGACAGTCACCCGGAGAAAACCCACGCAGACACAGGGAGAACACACCACACTCCTCACAGACAATCACCCGGAGGAAACCCACGCAGACACAGGGAGAACACACCACACTCCTCACAGACAGTAACCCGGAGGAGACCCACGCGGACACAGGGAGAACACACCACACTCCTCACAGACAGTCACCCGGAGAAAACCCACGCGGACACAGGGAGAACACACCACACTCCTCACAGACAGTAACCCGGAGGAAACCCACGCAGACACAGGGAGAACACACCACACTCCTCACAGACAGTCACCCAGAGCAGGACTCGAACCCACAACCTCTAGGACCCTGGAGCTGTGACAGAGACAGTACTTGCTGCTGCACTGTTTTAAATTATTGGATTAAAGATTAAAAATAAGTAAAATAGAAAAAAGTTTTGTCTGCATGTGTGTAGGGGGTTTAAAGTGGAAGAGGTATGGGATGTAATTATGAAGTGCTTTGTCTTGCAGTGGACAGAAGGACAAAGGGGGACAGAATGATGGGAGTCTGACACGCACTAAAACAGCTGAGGTAACTGCAGCAGTTATCACACACTAAACAAACACTCTGCTTCACCGCCATGGTGTTATTAATAACAAGCGGTTTAATGGTAATAGGGCTATAAGGGTTTTTTACTTTGTGCTGTTTTTCCCCAAAATTTAAAATAATAGTTTTAAATTGGAACATCTGACCCACCCACCCCACCCCCCCGCTCCCCCCATTTATCTCTCTCTCTTTCTCTCTCATCATCATCTGTCTCTCTCTCCTCTCGCTCTGTCTCGCCCCTCTCTCTCTCTCTCGCTCCTCATCTCTCCCTCCCTCCCTGTTTCTCTCGCCCTGTCTCTAGAGGATTTGGTGTTAGAGTAATTACTGTTGTTTCCTAATCCTCTCGGCTTGTGTATAACACACAAAGCCTTGTAAGTACCAACAGTGATTCGCACCAAGCTCATTCTGCTCTCCAGTTTTTAAAAGGTTGGTAAAGACAAGGGAGAACTGGATGCGTCTCTCTAAAGAAATGTTTTCATTACATTACATTACATTACATTACAAACACCCAGCTTAGGACATCAGAGCTGTGCAAAAATAAATTAACCAAAGAACCATATGGAACCGGAGACAGACCGGAGAACAGTGCACACACTATTTTTTCATATCCTATTTTTTTCTTATGGTCTATAATCGAGCCCCACTGACTCCACCCTGTGAAGAAAGAACAGACAAAGGAAAGGGTGGGCCCCAGCTAGAGTGTGACATCATGTAATGTCTAGACTTTACACAGTGTGACTTTATACTGAAGAAACTGATATACATTTTTATAAAGGGTCATGACTAGAGATGATGAACATAATGGTGATACTGGACACCTGTTTTTGATCAGTAAATCCAGTCATATCTAATACTGCATTCAGAATTCAGCGTGCTTAAATATCGCAGCTGCGCACACAGCCACCTGGCCATGCAGTTGTGAACATGTGACGTATGGGTGACTGTTTATTTTTCTCTTCACAAGGGAGAGAAGTGTAAGGCGAAGTTTGTTGCGGTGGGAACTCTGGAGGACACTCAGGCTGTGCGTGCTGTGGCCTTTCATCCTTCAGGGGCTTTGTATGCTGTGGGCTCCAACTCCAAAACCCTGCGTGTGTGTGCTTACCCTGACACACTCGACACCAGGTACACACACCCAAGCAGCACGTTTATGTAAATGAGAGCTAGCTTCATCTACATCGCTACGTTTTAGACAAAAAAAGCAGCTATGTCAGTTCCGCGATTCACTGGATCCACCTCAGAGCTCTGTACGCAGAACTGAATAAGTAACTTGTGCCAAAGAGGGTTTACTATGTAATGATTTTGGAAGGTGTACAGACTGTTGCACAGGTCACATGGTATGTAAGTGTAATGGGGCTGGACGATTCGGACAAAATTTATATCACGATATTTTTCAAAATTTCATAGGTTCGATATAATCCCAGAAACATGACATCACCATTAAAATATTAAATTAGGGCTGGACGATACGGACAACATTTATATCACGATGTATTTCTTAATTTCGATTATATCGATTCAATATAATTCTGAAAAAACTGCCAAAACAAACAAGACAGAGGGAGACAGAGAGTCATTTGGCCAGGGGTGGCCATTAAATAACTCTGTACAGCTAAATGTAGATAAGACTGAAGTCTTGATTGTTGCACATGAAAAGATTGCCCCAGTGGTTAAACAAAATCTTGGGCTTCTGTCCCCTGCTGGCCACTGTAGTCTGCGTAATCTGGGTGTTAGATTTGTTCAGTCTTTGTTGTTTGACTCACATTTTAAACAGCTGGTGAGATCTTGCTATTTCAACTTGAGAAATATTAGTAAATTGATGTCTGTAGTTTTAAACGCAGAAGTAGAGATGAGATGATTGTCTCTACTCGTGAGCGATTGCAGGCGATTCAGAATCGCACGGTCTCAAGTTACCACTCTGTTAGCATCTTTACACAGGCTTCCTGTTGAGTATAGGATTCAGTTTAAACGTCTTACACTTAGAGAGCGTTACATGTCCAGACTCCTCTGTCTGTGGTTGTCTGCTTCATCTGTACGTATCAACACGTTCTCTTACGTCGAGTCGTTTAAATTTACTGTCTAAAGACTTGTGGAGATCAACCGTTTAAAGTCCATTTTCTCATGTGTTTCAGAAAGTGATACCGATCGCAGTCAGTAAATTTATTTACACCTAGAAATGCCATGAACCGGTCCATTCCAGACTAGAGCTTACACTAGCGCTAACTCTCCTGTTTATTCTTCAGTATGATGTTTGTTTTGTATGTTTATGAAAGTTACTGTTATGATATAGTGTGTGTGTGTGTGTGTGTGTATCTCCCTCTAGTGGTTCTAGTGCGACTAAGCCCCCAGTGGTGCGCTTTAAGCGGAATAAGCATCATAAAGGTTCTATCTATTGTGTGGCGTGGAGCCCCTGCGGTCAGTTATTGGCCACTGGCTCCAATGACAAATACGTCAAAGTACTGCCCTTCAACTCTGAAAGCTGTAATGCTACTGGTGAGCACAGAGACTCAGGTCTTCTCTCATTTTTCTCATAACTGTTATCTGAATTTAAACACTATTTTATGCTTGTTTTGTTTTACTTTATTTCTTCGTTCCTTAATATCTACTCGCCCTTCATTTGATCCTTTCCTCTCTGTCTGTCTGTCTGTGTCTGTCTCTCTCTCACCCCACCCTCCCTCAGGTCCTGATCTGGAGTTCAGTATGCATGATGGGACTATTAGGGATTTGGCGTTTATGGAAGGTCCTGAGAGTGGAGGCTCTATTTTAATCAGCGCTGGAGCAGGAGACTGTAACATCTACACGACGGACTGCCAGCGAGGACAGGGTCTACACGCTCTTAGTGGGCACACAGGTGGGTCCTAAGACAGACAAACCGCAAAATCCTGTTAGTGAGAACAACAGTTATTGTACCACGAGGTCTGTCTGCAGTCTGCAGCGCGCACTCAAAATTTAAAAGCTCTCAGCTAACTGTATCTTCTGTCCCTCAGGTCATATTCTCTCTCTGTACACATGGGGAGGCTGGATGATTGCATCCGGCTCACAGGACAAGACGGTGCGCTTCTGGGACCTGCGTGTGCCCAGCTGTGTGAGAGTGGTGGGCACAGCCTTCCATGGCTCAGGTTGGCCTCCAACTCATAACGACATTTATGCAGTAGCTTGTGCAAAGCTGTAAATGTGTAGTAGGATTGAATCTGGAGTTTATTCTATTTTTATTCTTATTCAGAAAGCATTAGCTAATATTTAACTGATGTTTCTGTAACTATATTAGCTTTACAAAAACAGCGTCCTGAAGTACTTGTGCCTTTAGGCAGTCCAGTAGCCTCGGTGGCAGTGGATCCAAGCGGGCGTTTGTTGGCCACAGGGCAGGAGGATAGTGCCTGTATGCTGTATGATATCAGAGGAGGACGGATGGTACAGACGTACCGCCCCCACAGCAGTGATGTCCGCTCTGTTCGCTTCTCCCCTGGAGCACACTACCTCCTGACTGGCTCCTATGATGCAAAGGTCATCGTCACTGACCTGCAAGGTAACATACCACACCCCATTACACAACGGCTGTGTCTGAAACCGACGCCTTGCTGCCTGCGTGTCCTCAGTCAGTGCCTCAGAAGGCAGCGTTTAGACGCGAAGGCACCGTAACAGAGTCACGTTTGACACACGCATCCAAGGAGCGACACGTCACGACGTTGTTAGGATACAGAGAGCTGACTGCGTTCACGTGTGATACACAACACACACATCACTGTTTATAACTGAAATAACATTCAGAAGGAACACGATACAAATGTTAATAATAATACAGTGTGTGTGAAGAGGACGCAGCAGCGCAGAGGTCTGACGATCTTCTAAACCCTCTATATTCTGAGGAAAGCTGACGCACAGGATTATGGGAATTCTAATGCAGTGAAGGATGCTTCACAGACACTCGACTCAGACTCGCCTCGCTCCCTCCCTCCCTCAGGATCCTGCCTCCGTAGGCAGCACTGCAGTCCTTTCAGACACAGCCAGGCTGTCCTTCTCCCATGACTTCTCCCATGGCTCCCACAATGAATCTGTCAATTGTTTATAACCTAGAGGATTTCTTTGTGTGTGTGTGTGTGTTTGTGTGTGTGTAGGTGACCTCACGAAGCAGCTGCCATTGACTGTTGTAGGGGAGCACAGTGATAAGGTGATCCAGTGCAGGTGGCATCCTGAGCAACTCTCCTTCCTCTCATCATCTGCTGACCGCACAGTTACACTCTGGACACACAACACGTAGAGCACGCACTGAGCAGCAGGGGGCGACAACACAACACAGCTCACTCTACTCAACAAATTCTTTTAGTGGATCAAAATGTAAATAGTGTGTGTGTGTGTGTGTGAGTATGAGATTGTATGTTATTTATTATTTATGTGCTCTTTCTTTTTCTCCAACAGCATCTGTTGCTTGCTTCCTCTTTGTGAACCTTATGTATATAGTAGCAGTTATATTTGTTACAGACCGCTGTGTGTGACCCTGCTGCGCTCCAGAAAGTCTTTCCTAACATCAGAAAGAAACATAGATTGTTTAATGAAAACAGTATAAAGGACGCTCCGTAAGTAAAGCTCTCCAGCCGCGAGTGTAACTCAGTTTAATGGTTTAGAGATGAATGCATGAGGTTTTAATAGGAAATATCCGTCATTTTCACAGTCTGACCGTTAAGTTCAGAGTTTGTAAATAACTATAGAGAATGCGTCTGTGTAAGTATTTGGCTAATATCAGCAGAAAAGTGTTGATTATAAATCAGAGGAAAAAAGAAAAGATGGTTACACATCTATTCTAAAAACAGAACAGATTTGAACGTAACCTCAACCCCATAATAACCTCAGTAACAATGTGGATGCTCCGTGTCGTAACAGAGAGGATGATGGGTAATTGAATGTGGTCATTTGGAAAAGCTGACAATCTTCACTTTTTGGTTTTTACAATTATTTTAGAAATTTCTAGATTGATATTTCAGTGCGAGGCTGTTATTTATCAGTTATACGTTACATCTAACTTTATATAAGACGAGGAAAGGTTAAACTAGTGCGGAATAATAAATCCATGGACACTGACAGGAATGTTAATTATTGTAGAGAAGTGCAGTGCTAAAGAAGCACATGTTCTAACAGTAAATTTAAATGATCTTACACTTGAACACATTTACACCGGGACTGATATAAAGATATTATTAGTTGAGATATTTATCTTGATCCTCAATGGGATGAGTGTGTTCAGGGTGTACTTGTTATAAACTTTGGTCTCAACCCAGTCCAGCATTTCCTGCTAATACTGGTCCAATAATGATACTCTAGCTGCATCCCAAAGCTTAAGCCGTTTTCCCTGTCCTTTCACACGTGTAGTTCATTTCCGTGTTGACGTGACTTCTCCGCGTAGGATTTTGCGATGGTATCGTTTCAGTGTCGGCCTCTGGATTCTGAATAAACGACGTCTTGCTCGGCGTTCAGATACTAATCACAGTCTGGTCCCAGTGAGTCAGAGGACTGTATTTATTCCTGAAATCTGTGTGATAGTGTAACTCTAACAACGTTCACTTTATGTGAATATTACTTAAAGTTGAATTGCGATAAAAAAAGTTCTAAATAATTCCAAGAATAATCTCAGAATTATTCTGACTTATTCTCCAAATTGTTCTGACTTTATTCTCCAAATTATTCTGACTTTATTCTCAAAATCGTATTAAAAATGTGTGTATATTTATTTTATTTAAATGACTCACAGGCGCTCACGCGGAAGTTACCCAGAGCTTCTGCTGGGGGCTGTCAGGTTAAATCCAGGTAATGTCTGATACAACTGTTAATGACATTTACATTCACACATGCAGCTCCTCCAAGTAATGTCTGGAGAAGTTCTGGGTTACGGTGCATGTGTGAGAGGGGCTCTAAGACGTAGGCTCTACCAGTGTCTCTTCTGAAGTGAAGAATCATTTCATTCACAAAGCCAGACGCTCTAGGTGTCTCCTTCCTGTCCCCGAGTTCCTCTGCTCTGTGTGTGACGACCCCAAAACGTGGTGGAAACTGAATTGTCCAAATCAGAATTGTCTTGCGCTCAAACAGTGCTGACGTTTATGTGAAGTCTTTAAAATTTCATGCTGAATTTTTCAGTTTTATTTATTTTTAAGTTTCCCAACACAGCCATGAAAAGGCGAAGCTTTTTTGGCGACTCGTCCGTCTGCGGCTGGGGCCTAGGCTTTGAGACGCAGCTTCTGTATCAGATCACTGCCATTTCTAGATTCAACTGTACAAGTACCTACAAAGCACATTAGTTAAGTTAATTAGATTGAACTACTTTTCTAGGGATATGTGTGTGTGTGTGTGTGTGTGTTTCAGTTGTTTTTTTTATTTTATTTGGGGACACACGGGAATACACCCTGAGCTCTAAACAGATTCAGTCTAATGCAGAATTGTGGACACACTTTTTACACTTTGTCTAAATACAGGCTTTGTTGTTTTCTTTAAAGGCTAAGCACCACTTAATGGACCTCCATGAATATCTCACATTATTGTAGTTACTGACAGATATAAGTATAAATTAAAATGAAAAGAGCAGCTTAATTTGCTTTAAAACTGACAATTCGGAAATTCTCGAACGCAACCGTGACGTCACTGGTGGACAACAGCTGAACAATGCCGCGGTAAAACACCGTTATGACGGACTGTTATGACAGTATCTAGCTAAATAACCAACATTATTCATGACAATAGCCTAGCAATAAGCTAAACTCAAATGTAGAGGTACCGTTATTCTTGTAAATGTGATCGAAGTCGAACTCGAATTCATCCGACACTATAAACCTCCGTAATGCAGCTACGTAGCCGAGTATAATCTGAGCACCGAGTTTAGCGAGTCAAGCTAACGTTAACTAACACCAACTAAAACAGGCGAAGTGAGTGTCCTCATCTTTGGGCCATTTGGGTCTTTTAAACCTTATTCCTTGAATTAGTAAGAAATAACATGTTTTTCTGACTATCAATAAACACAAGTTAGGAACTCAAACTCCACTGTATTTATTTGTTTGACACTTTCATAGAGCTGCTGCTTAGCCTTTAAGTGAAAAGTTCCTCGGTGCCCAGGAATCACACCCCTGGAACCACACACTGCCCTGAACACATTTTTCAGTCCTCCCAACACTTAAAGAGAGAAAATCTACGACTGTAGCTAAGCGCAGTTGTCTCCGTTGACCGAAATACTCCAGATACCTCTGCCGTGAGCAGAGAGAGAGAAAGCCTAGCGTACCGCACCGAGACGCTTTGTTTTTTCACTCATTTACACATTAGACTGGGGAGCAGCAAATTCTTCTGAATGTTATAAAAATGT
This sequence comes from Hoplias malabaricus, assembly GCF_029633855.1. Classification (NCBI taxonomy): domain Eukaryota; kingdom Metazoa; phylum Chordata; class Actinopteri; order Characiformes; family Erythrinidae; genus Hoplias; species Hoplias malabaricus. The sequence goes on along the minus strand of NC_089818.1, from coordinate 26,232,486 downwards.
TTCTTGATTACAATCGTGAACTTCACCTTTAATATGAACACGTCTCATTTAAAAAAAATAATTAGTGAGATTGTGTGGGTGTGTGTACAGAGCAGTGTGCCACCAGCGTCAGAACTGGGAAACACTACAGGGAGCAAATTCTGCTGGGTTTAGTGCAGTTTATTCAGTTTATTCACTGAACATATTCTACAGCATATTGTTCCCGTGTTAATTTCAGCAGATAAACAGAACGCTTTAAAATGTGTTTTCTGTAAAGATTTTACACTTATTTTCACTTAGAAAACAAACAAAACCTAAAAGTTGTCCATGAGGGTCCACACATTTTGCTGTTGACTGAAGCTAATGAAGGACTTCTTCAGCCGTCTCTCTCGTGAATAGATGCTTGCTAAAATGTGCTGTGTTTGCAGAATGGTGCCTTGAGTCTTTTCTGTATAATATTTCTGTAATGTTCCCCTCCCCCTCAAACAGAAGTCCATTCCCACCATTTGAATAAACAATTATGAACATAGCCTCGCGTAATTATGACTTGCTAATCTCCTAATGATGAGACCTAATACACTGTATGTTCATTATTATGAGGTCGTAAGTCATATTTATGGGAAAATGATAGCATTTCTCATTGTGATTTGTGGCTCGATGTATTTTCCTCAGTGACAGAAGCAGGCCTCAGGGTCAGTGTCACCGAGGTTTGTGCTGGTCTCGTTCCAGTGTTCAGTTCAGTTAAAGCCACTGGAGCTGATGAGCACACGTTCCATGTGACATTCAGAGATAACTTTGTTTTTATTTTATTCTGTGGTTACAACTTTCCTACTGCGTTATCTCTGAGCGTCTGAATCTGGATCCAGATTCTCACCGAAAACAGCTTCTAAAGTATATTTTGCTGCTGATAATGTGAAACCAGAGAGACACTCGTCTTAAATATCGTGGTGTATATTGCTGCAGAGGGTACAGTGTATATCCATGTGCTTGTTGTACTGCACTATGTATTTGGCTTACGCTAAACGGACAAAAACATCCATTATTTGTTTGAATTAGTGGCTCTTTATTGTCTCCAAACTTTGGCCTGAAAGAAAGCATATTTGACTGCCCTTTACTGCCGTAACAGCTTCTGCTCCCCTGAGAAGACTTGACACTAAACGTTGGAACATTGCTGTGAGGATTTGGTTACATTCAATCCAAGAACATTAGTGAAGAGCTACTGCTGTTGAGTGATTAGTTCTGGATCACAAACTCCATTCCAGCGCATTGCGCTCCAGAGAACACAGTTCCACTGCTCCACAGCCCAGTGTTGAGGACCCCTTCGTTCCCCCCGCAGACGGCATGGGGCAGTGCATGCATTCGTGAAGTAGCTGCAAATAGCCTCGCTTCGTTTGGAGCTTGTTCTGATCTAAATCTTACCAGACTCTTCAGTTTAAAGGGAACAGCTTCAGTGTGACTCTGATGATGCTGAATACCTCTCCGTCTATCGCCATCTCTCTCTCACTCTGTTTTCCTGCACTTTGTCAAGGGAATGTAATAGATTTTATCAGGATAGACTATTGATTTTATTTATTTCCTTTTTACTGATAGTTTATTTTATATCAGAGGTAAACTAACATCGCTGTATTTATTTAACACTTCAGAACATTAACGTTACTTTGTGGTGTGTGTAGCTTTTTTAACATTTGAAACTAAAGTCATCATTGGCTTACAGGAAAACTTATGTTCCGCTGCTGTACTCTGAATAAAAGCATCATTGTCAGTTTCATCTTCAGGTTAATGATTGTTGTCATTTTATCATTCCATGGATATTCTCCAGTGTATTGTAAAATAAACGCTAAGAACTGAATAATGAATGTGAACAAGTGCATCATTTTGAACAGTCTGTGAGGAGTGTGGTGTGTTCTCCCTGTGTCTGCGTGGGTTTCCTCCAGGTGACTGTCTGTGATGAGAGTGATGTGTTCTCCCTGTGTCTGCGTGGGTTTCCTCCAGGTGACTGTCTGTGATGAGAGTGATGTGTTCTCCCTGTGTCTGCGTGGGTTTCCTCCGGGTGACTGTCTGTGAGGAGTGTGGTGTGTTCTCCCTGTGTCTGCGTGGGTTTCCTCCAGGTGACTGTCTGTGAGGAGTGTGGTGTGTTCTCTCTGTGTCTGCGTGGGTTTCCTCCGGGTGACTGTCTGTGATGAGAGTGATGTGTTCTCCCTGTGTCTGCGTGGGTTTCCTCCGGGTGACTGTCTGTGAGGAGTGTGGTGTGTTCTCCCTGCGTGTCTGTGTGGGTTTCCTCCGGGTGACTGTCTGTGAGGAGTGTGGTGTGTTCTCTCTGTGTCTGCGTGGGTTTCCTCCGGGTGACTGTCTGTGAGGAGTGTGGTGTGTTCTCCCTGTGTTTGCGTGGGTTTCCTCCGGGTGACTGTCTGTGAGGAGTGTGGTGTGTTCTCTCTGTGTCTGCGTGGGTTTCCTCCGGGTGACTGTCTGTGAGGAGTGTGGTGTGTTCTCTCTGTGTCTGCGTGGGTGTCCTCCGGGTGACTGTCTGTGATGAGAGTGATGTGTTCTCCCTGTGTCTGCGTGGGTTTCCTCCGGGTGACTGTCTGTGAGGAGTGTGGTGTGTTCTCCCTGCGTCTGCGTGGGTTTCGTCCTAATGACTGTCTGTGAGGAGTGTTGTGTGTTTTCTCTGTGTCTGTGTGGGTTTCCTCCGGGTGACTGTCTGTGAGGAGTGTGGTGTGTTCTCCCTGTGTCTGCGTGGGTTTCCTCCGGGTGACTGTCTGTGAGGAGTGTGGTGTGTTCTCTCTGTGTCTGCGTGGGTTTCCTCCGGGTGACTGTCTGTGAGGAGTGTGGTGTGTTCTCTCTGTGTCTGCGTGGGTGTCCTCCGGGTGACTGTCTGTGATGAGAGTGATGTGTTCTCCCTGTGTCTGCGTGGGTTTCCTCCGGGTGACTGTCTGTGAGGAGTGTGGTGTGTTCTCCCTGGGTCTGCGTGGGTTTCGTCCTAATGACTGTCTGTGAGGAGTGTTGTGTGTTTTCTCTGTGTCTGTGTGGGTTTCCTCCGGGTGACTGTCTGTGAGGAGTGTGGTGTGTTCTCCCTGTGTCTGCGTGGGTTTCCTCCGGGTGACTGTCTGTGAGGAGTGTGGTGTGTTCTCCCTGTGTCTGCGTGGGTTTCCTCCGGGTGACTGTCTGTGATGAGAGTGATGTGTTCTCCCTGTGTCTGCGTGGGTTTCCTCCGGGTGACTGTCTGTGAGGAGTGTGGTGTGTTCTCCCTGTGTCTGCGTGGGTTTCCTCCGGGTGACTCTCTGTGATGAGAGTGATGTGTTCTCCCTGTGTCTGCGTGGGTTTCCTCCGGGTGACTGTCTGTGAGGAGTGTGGTGTGTTCTCCCTGTGTCTGCGTGGGTTTCCTCCGGGTGACTTGTCTGTGAGGAGTGTGGTGTGTTCTCTCTGTGTCTGCGTGGGTTTCCTCCGGGTGACTGTCTGTGATGAGAGTGATGTGTTCTCCCTGTGTCTGCGTGGGTTTCCTCCGGGTGACTGTCTGTGAGGAGTGTGGTGTGTTCTCCCTGCGTGTCTGTGTGGGTTTCCTCCGGGTGACTGTCTGTGAGGAGTGTGGTGTGTTCTCTCTGTGTTTGCGTGGGTTTCCTCCGGGTGACTGTCTGTGAGGAGTGTGGTGTGTTCTCTCTGTGTCTGCGTGGGTTTCCTCCGGGTGACTGTCTGTGAGGAGTGTGGTGTGTTCTCTCTGTGTCTGCGTGGGTGTCCTCCGGGTGACTGTCTGTGATGAGAGTGATGTGTTCTCCCTGTGTCTGCGTGGGTTTCCTCCGGGTGACTGTCTGTGAGGAGTGTGGTGTGTTCTCCTTGCGTGTCTGCGTGGGTTTCCTCCGGGTGACTGTCTGTGAGGAGTGTGGTGTGTTCTCCCTGCGTCTGCGTGGGTTTCGTCCTAATGACTGTCTGTGAGGAGTGTGGTGTGTTTTCTCTGCGTCTGCGTGGGTTTCCTCCGGGTGACTGTGAGGAGTGTGGTGTGTTCTCTCTGTGTCTGTGTGGGTTTCCTCCGGGTGACTGTCTGTGAGGAGTGTGGTGTGTTCTCCCTGTGTTTGCGTGGGTTTCCTCCGGGTGACTGTCTGTGAGGAGTGTGGTGTGTTTTCTCTGTGTCTGTATGGGTTTCCTCCGGGTGACTGTCTGTGAGGAGTGTGGTGTGTTTTCTCTGTGTCTGAGTGGGTTTCCTCCGGGTGACTGTTTGTGAGGAGTGTGGTGTGTTCTCCCTGTGTCTGCGTGGGTTTCCTCCGGGTGACTGTCTGTGAGGAGTGTGGTGTGTTCTCCCTGCGTGTCTGCGTGGGTTTCCTCTGGGTGACTGTCTGTGAGGAGTGTGGTGTGTTCTCTCTGTGTCTGCGTGGGTTTCCTCTGGGTGACTGTCTGTGAGGAGTGTGGTGTGTTTTCTCTGTGTCTGTGTGGGTTTCCTCCGGGTGACTGTCTGTGAGGAGTGTGGTGTGTTCTCTCTGTGTCTGCGTGGGTTTCCTCCGGGTGACTGTCTGTGAGGAGTGTGGTGTGTTCTCTCTGTGTCTGCGTGGGTTTCCTCCGGGTGACTGTCTGTGAGGAGTGTGGTGTGTTCTCCCTGTGTCTGTGTCCCTGATCATGAAGGTTAAATGAACAATATGAGGTTGCGCATAGAGCTACATAAATGTTGTCACAGTTCAGCATTAAATTTGTGTGTGTGTGTGTGTGTTCCCACAGTTAGTCCTCCGGGTGACTGTCTGTGAGGAGTGTGGTGTGTTCTCCCTGTGTCTGCGTGGGTTTCCTCCGGGTGACTGTCTGTAAGGAGTGTGGTGTGTTCTCCCTGTGTCTGCGTGGGTTTCCTCCGGGTGACTGTCTGTAAGGAGTGTGGTGTGTTCTCCCTGTGTTTGCGTGGGTTTCCTCCGGGTGACTGTCTGTGAGGAGTGTGGTGTGTTTTCTCTGTGTCTGTGTGGGTTTCCTCCGGGTTACTTTCTGTGAGGAGTGTGGTGTGTTTTCTCTGTGTCTGGGTGGGTTTCCTCCGGGTGACTGTTTGTGAGGAGTGTGGTTTGTTTTCTCTGTGTCTGTGTGGGTTTCCTCCGGGTGACTGTCTGTGAGGAGTGTGGTGTGTTCTCCCTGTGTCTGCGTGGGTTTCCTCCGGGTGACTGTCTGTGAGGAGTGTGGTGTGTTCTCTCTGTGTCTGCGTGGGTTTCCTCCGGGTGACTGTCTGTGAGGAGTGTGGTGTGTTCTCCCTGTGCCTGCTTGTGTTTCCTCCGGGTGACTGTTTGTGAGGAGTGTTTTGTGCTTTCTCTGTGTCTGTGTGGGTTTCCTCTGGGTGACTTTCTGTGAGGAGTGTGGTGTGTTCTCCCTGTGCCTGCTTGTGTTTCCTCCGGGTGACTGTTTGTGAGGAGTGTTTTGTGCTTTCTCTGTGTCTGTGTGGGTTTCCTCCGGGTGACTGTCTGTGAGGAGTGTGGTGTGTTCTCCCTGTGTTTGCGTGGGTTTCCTCCAGGTGACTGTCTGTGAGGAGTGTGGTGTGTTCTCTCTGTGTCTGTGTGGGTTTCCTCCGGGTGACTGTCTGTGAGGAGTGTGGTGTGTTCTCTCTGTGTCTGCGTGGGTTTCCTCCGGGTGACTGTCTGTGAGGAGTGTGGTGTGCTCTCTCTGTGTCTGCGTGGGTTTCCTCCGGGTGACTGTCTGTGAGGAGTGTGGTGTGTTCTCTCTGTGTCTGCGTGGGTTTCCTCCGGGTGACTGTTTGTGAGGAGTGTGGTGTGTTCTCTCTGTGTCTGCGTGGATTTCTTCCAGGTTACTGTCTGTGAGGAGTGTGGTGTGTTCTCCCTGTGTCTGTGTGGGTTTCCTCTCGGTGACTGTCTGTGAGGAGTGTGGTGTGTTCTCCCTGTGTCTGCGTGGGTTTCCTCCGGGTGACTGTCTGTGAGGAGTGTGGTGTGTTCTCTCTGTGTCTGCGTGGGTTTCCTCCGGGTGACTGTCTGTGAGGAGTGTGGTGTGTTCTCTCTGTGTCTGCGTGGGTTTCCTCCGGGTGAGTGTATGTGAGGAGTGTGGTGTGTTCTCTCTGTGTCTGCGTGGGTCTCCTCCGGGTGACTGTCTGTGAGGAGTGTGGTGTGTTCTCCCTGTGTCTGCGTGGGTTTCCTCCGGGTGACTGTCTGTGAGGAGTGTGGTGTGTTCTCTCTGTGTCTGCGTGGGTTTCCTCCGGGTGACTGTCTGTGAGGAGTGTGGTGTGTTCTCTCTGTGTCTGCGTGGGTTTCCTTCGGGTGACTGTCTGTGAGGAGTGTGGTGTGTTCTCCCTGTGTCTGTGTGTCCCTGATCATGAAGGTTAAATGAACAATATGAGGTTGCGCGTAGAGCTACATAAATGTCGTCACAGTTCAGCATTAATTTTGTGTGTGTGTGTGTGTTTCCACTGATCAGTCAAGAAATGACAGAAACTTTGTTACTATGAAAGGTGTATTTATTCAATAATGTGGAAAAATAATCACACGATTAAAAAAAAAGTTAAAAATGTAAAATAAGGTTGAGGAAAAGTGCAAATATGAATCATATAATTTTATTTTCTGTACATGTTTCAAATATGAATAAAACTATAAAATACACAATGACAAGAAAGAGACACAATAGAAACGTAATAATATTAAATGGTCTTTTAGAATAGGAGTCAAAGAGGTACAGTAACTGGGGGCGAGGGAGTCATTCTCACACACACACACACACCCATCCACCCACCCACACCCACACACACCCCAAGGGTACAGCACATTCATCCAGTCATCACTCCACTCATGAAGTGGTGGAGACAGTAGCTAATGTGTTTTATTGGGAGCTGGCAAAAGGAGAAAGTGGCACCAATTTTTTTTTCACCACCGTTTTTAAAAAAAAAACACAAGGTCAATCCAAGTTTAAAGGTCATGACCTTATTTTCTCATGATCATGGTCTAAAATAAACTGGCTTAAAGTCCACTACGACATGTACAGTATCTTTGAGCCGTATACACAATATAAACTTGATGCACTGTACACTACGTGGCCAAAAGTGTGTAGACACCTCTCTGATTTTCACTAATTTACAAAGCAGCTGTTACTGACGCAGAAGTTCAACTGTGTAATGGGGGGCATTAGAGCAGCTGCACATGACCCTGAGGTCACCATGCCCAATGCAAAACATCAGCTAGAAGAGCTGTGGTGCAGTAGAACTGTGAGGATGAGTTGGGAATTATACGTGATCTAAAAAAATATGTAAGCATCAGTACAACTTGAGTAGTAATCTTTTAGTAATCCTTGCAGCAATGTTTCAGCACCCTCACTGGAGTTGAGGGGGACAATTTCCTGATGGCTAAATGTGGGGGAGTGAGTCTACACACTGTTAGCTCCATGGTGTACGTTAGTTTCAAAGCCTTGAGCAGAAATACATTCCTTTTCATGGAACCGTTTTTCTTCGTCATTCTGCGCTGTGTTCAAAGCTGAACCTGTGGGAATTTGTCTGTGAACTTAGTCTCAGTCGATGAAGCAGGATGTAAATTAAAAATTAATGTTCTGTCTGCATCCTATTTTTATAAAAGCTGTTCCATAACAATGGTGGAATGGGGAAAGGGTTTGACAGCTTTAAAGTTCCATCTGAACTCTGCAGAAGTGACGCTCTGTGCCGATATTAAGGTCTGATCTAAGAGCCAGTCTAACTATAGTTTGTACAAGTGTTCAACTCGGACTTTACAAAACGTGCACAAGTCTTTGCATAAAGAAGTCCACCGCCGGAGAGAAAAATGTAATGGTACTTTTATAATGCAGGGTTCGGACGGCTTTTCGTCTCAAAAACGAGTCTTTGTTTTGACTTTTTCTTTTTTCTTTAACTCAGCGGACGCTGTCTGGTCCAAATGAACTGTACAAAGGTACAAACAATCCACATCAACAATGAAACAAATAGACTTTCCACACCACATCAGAACCGTTGGCCCGTGTCCTTTTCTTTTTTTTTTTAAATATAAAAATATTATAAAAATGCTTTCAAATGTCATACTCTAAGTTCAAATACAAATGTGATAAAAGACTGCTATTCTACTTCAGAAGGGGGGCAGATACATGATGCTGGATGAGGACTGTACAAATAGAAAGAATTGAAAGCGCTCCCACATCAGGAGCACGTAAAGTAGCAAAGGTTTGTGAGGTGTTTTTTTTTTTTCTTCCTTTTTTCTTTTGCTTTTATAGCAAGGAGGTTTCTGTTTCTTTTCTTTGATACTCTTCAGGTACCAAACATTAAAAAAGAAAAAATCCTAAATCCCCAACGGAGTCCATTTTTCAGAACGCACAGAGTTTTGAGGGTTTTCCTCGTGCACTGACACAAGACCAACTTTAAATCCCACATTCAAACGTCAGTATTTCCCCAACCCCAGTCCTGTTCCTTCACATTATACATTCATTTGAGCGCTCATTATCTATTCGGGGCTGTTGTGATTCCCTGCTTCAATATATCAACAGTTCCTTCATTATTTTTGCTGAACTCAGTGTCTAATATCAATGTTTTAACCACTTCTCTTCTGGTTTTCTCAGATCTCTCCGTTCTGGAGCTGTTGATTTGTGTGAAAACTGTGGTTTTATTTTAAATATTTATGATGTAAACTGTGGCTGTCAGTCTATTCTTAATAACCTTTAAAATGGTGTATTATGTCATTATATTATCATTATACAATGGTCTTAAAATGACAATAATATCGTTTATTGCGATTATTTCTTGGACAATGTATCGGCCACAAATGAGTCTTACCACAGATTTTCTCCGTTTGATTAAAATTAATGAAAGTTTGCTTAATTGCAGCAGGTACTGGACGGTAAATGAATAATGTACACACTCAGAAAAACCTCAGTGTAACAGGTACAGTGTCTTTAATTAGGAACAGAACTGTACCTCACTCTGTATTAACTGTAGATGTTAAAGTTGTGTTGATGTCATTCGCCCCGTTTCATCTCCATGGATGACACCTGCAGGACTTTTATTGTGTTCTTTTATTCTACACAGTTGTATAATGAAAGATTACAGAGATCCCCCTCTCCTTCTGGAGAAGAGAATGTAATGAACCTTTAGGGAACACAACTGGACTCTAACACCACTGCTGTACATTTAAAGATACACTACACTGTATGTACCTTTAAAGATACACTACACTGTCTGTACCTTTAAAGATACACTACACTGTTTGTACCTTTAAAGATACACTACACTGTCTGTACCTTTAAAGATACACTACACTGTTTGTACCTTTAAAGATACACTACACTGTCTGTACCTTTAAAGATACACTACACTGTTTGTACCTTTAAAGATACACTACACTGTCTGTACCTTTAAAGATACACTACACTGTTTGTACCTTTAAAGATACACTACACTGTTTGTACCTTTAAAGATACACTACACTGTTTGTACCTTTAAAGATGCACTGCACTGTTTGTACCTTTAAAGATACACTACACTGTCTGTACCTTTAAAAGATACACTACACTGTCTGTACCTTTAAAGATACACTACACTGTCTGTACCTTTAAAGATACACTACACTGTCTGTGCCTTTAAAAGATACACTACACTGTCTGTGCCTTTAAAAGATACACTACACTGTCTGTGCCTTTAAAAGATACACTACACTGTCTGTGCCTTTAAAAGATACACTACACTGTCTGTACCTTTAAAAGATACACTACACTGTCTGTACCTTTAAAGATACACTACACTGTCTGTGCCTTTAAAAGATACACTACACTGTCTGTACCTTTAAAGATACACTACACTGTCTGTACCTTTAAAGATACACTACACTGTCTGTACCTTTAAAAGATACACTACACTGTCTGTACCTTTAAAAGATACACTACACTGTCTGTACCTTTAAAGATACACTACACTGTCTGTACCTTTAAAAGATACACTACACTGTCTGTACCTTTAAAAGATACACTACACTGTCTGTACCTTTAAAAGATACACTACACTGTCTGTACCTTTAAAGATACACTACACTGTCTGTACCTTTAAAGATACACTACACTGTCTGTACCTTTAAAAGATACACTACACTGTCTGTACCTTTAAAAGATACACTACACTGTCTGTACCTTTAAAAGATACACTACACTGTTTGTACCTTTAAAGATACACTACACTGTTTGTACCTTTAAAAGATGCACTACACTGTTTGTACCTTTAAAGATACACTACACTGTTTGTACCTTTAAAGATACACTACACTCTTTGTACCTTTAAAGATACACTACACTCTTTGTACCTTTAAAGATGCACTACACTGCTGTACCTTTAAAAGATGCACTACACTGCTGTACCTTTAAAAGATGCACTGCACTGTTTGTACCTTTAAAGATACACTACACTGTTTGTACCTTTAAAAGATGCACTACACTGTTTGTACCTTTAAAGATACACTACACTGTTTGTACCTTTAAAGATACACTACACTGTTTGTACCTTTAAAGATACACTACACTGTTTGTACCTTTAAAGATACACTACACTCTTTGTACCTTTAAAGATGCACTACACTGCTGTACCTTTAAAAGATGCACTGCACTGTTTGTACCTTTAAAGATACACTACACTGTTTGTACCTTTTAAAGATGCACTACACTGTTTGTACCTTTAAAAGATGCACTACACTGTTTGTACCTTTAAAGATGCACTACACTGTTTGTACCTTTAAAGATACACTACACTGTCTGTACCTTTAAAGATGCACTACACTGTTTGTACCTTTAAAGATACACTACACTGTTTGTACCTTTAAAGATGCACTACACTGTTTGAACCTTTAAAGATACACTACACTGTCTGTACCTTTAAAGATACACTACACTGTCTGTGCCTTTAAAGGTACACTCCACTGTCTGTGCCTTTAAAGATACACTACACTGTCTGTGCCTTTAAAGGTACACTCCACTGTCTGTGCCTTTAAAGGTACACTCCACTGTCTGTGCCTTTAAAGGTACACTCCACTGTCTGTGCCTTTAAAGGTACACTCCACTGTCTGTGCCTTTAAAGGTACACTCCACTGTCTGTGTCTTTAAAGGTACACTCCACTGTCTGTGCCTTTAAAGGTACACTCCACTGTCTGTGCCTTTAAAGGTACACTCCACTGTCTGTGCCTTTAAAGGTACACTCCACTGTCTGTGCCTTTAAAGATACACTACACTGTCTGTGCCTTTAAAGGTACACTACACTGTCTGTGCCTTTAAAGGTACACTACACTGTCTGTGCCTTTAAAGGTACACTCCACTGTCTGTGCCTTTAAAGGTACACTCCACTGTCTGTGCCTTTAAAGGTACACTCCACTGTCTAGACAGTAATATAGACAATAACGATGTACTGGATTTGGTCTAGCTAACTCGGCTAAGAACTGATGTTTTATTTTGGTCTGTTTTACAACATTAAGTTCATCATTAAAATGAGTATTAAATTAGGGCTGGACGATACGACAAAATATATATCACAATATATCCCTTAATCTCTGTTGATTCAATATAATTCTTTAAAACAAATCAAACATTAACCTCTTGGCTTTGTCTATATTTATATTTTTAAACTACATTTTAAATTGAGTGTTGATCTGAGGACATCGCCCTCTAATGACCGTCAGTCAGTGACACATGCTGTAAATAACGTGTACTGAAATAATGAAAATGTGTTTAAAATCATATCATCGTTATTGAAACATTTTATATTGTGATAAATATCGATATTGAATTATTGTCCAGCCCTAATATTTATATTTAATGTCTCACAATGGCTGCACTGAGTCACACCACTTCTGAAGCTTTGTTTTAAATGCGAGTGACTGACTGAGTAACTGAGTGAGTGAATGACTGAGTGACTGAGGGACTGACTGAGTGAGTGAGTGAGTGATTCAGTTACAATCTACTTTCATGAGGTGCATTAGTAACAATGTGCAGCACAGGACCAGGGGGAGGGGAATACGTATTCTAGCAGGTGGAGGAGGCTTAGAAAGTTGGTCTTGTTTTGCAGTTTGGCAAAAACTAGTAACTCAATTGCACTTTCCTTAGATACACACAGGACGATGGATGAGAAGAATCCATCGTCAGACGTTCTCCTAAAAACATGTGCAACAGCTGCCAGTTCAATGCAAAGATCATGACGCACGACCAAGAAAAATGATATTAAAAGCTTTGCCTTTGGACACAAGTGTTCTGCTGTGGTTCTGGCTTCGTGTCGTGGCAGAGTGAGGTGTTCCTTCCACGGGGAGAGCAGCAATAACATTGTTTTGATTGTTTCATTTGTTCCTTTTCGAGACATTCAGCGTCTTCTGGTGTGTCGCTTCAGAGAAGAAAACCTATTTGGTCTTTCCAGGTCTTTACACACACACACAGTCCAGTGATAAGAACTGGGGTCTTTGTCGTAGAGTTAACACTGGTGTCCTCTTTCGGTTCCCAGTTAAAGCGAACTTCCGCGGCGTTCCTCACGTGAACAAACATCCTATTGCTCTTCTTCAGCAAAGCAGCTCACACTTCTGAACAGATCAGAGGTATTGATTTATAAAAAGCACGGCTCACCCTTCTGTAGAGTATATTTACAAATATCGACAAGCAAAGAGACGGTGAGACACCGGGGCAGAGAACGAAGGAGAGACTCCGAGGCTGAAATCAATGTGTTCCATATTCTCCTTCTCTCCTCTGAATTCCTCCATTCTTCCTTCTTTTCCATCGGGACGTGCTCTTCCTCACTTTGTCCTGGTTTGGCACTGCTATCTCACATCAGGAGATACACACAATGGAGACAAAACACAACACAAAATACAGTGTGTGTGTGTGAGTGTGTGTGTGTGTGTGTGTGTGTTTCATTGATAAAACTAATTATGAAGATATCTTTGTATAATGGGGTTGTAGAAGTCCGTCTGAAGGTGATGATGCCACTGCGCTGATTTACTTTGTGACTAATGACTAATGATCAAAGTCAGTCTTTTCTTTCTGAACAAGACCTTAGGGCTGATATTTTACGACGATCAACAAAAGACACTTTCCAGTGAAAACAGCCATTAAATATTTAAAGAAACACTATGTAAAGTGTGAGTTTTTCGCTCCTGGGGCTCCCCCTAGTGACATTAATTTCCCTCCGAAAGTTACACAGTGCAGTTTCTGAAGTAGCACCGACAGAGACCCTCTTCTCTCTGCTACAGCTCAGTGGAGCATTTTAATGATGTGTTCCTTTACTGTGCGTTATCCATTGTTCACAGTGCATTTCTAATGAGAACAGAGCTCTAAACCTCACTGTGAGCAATGCTCTTACTTCAGGTCTAATTCTAAAACTATACTTTAGAAATATCAATTTAATAATAGTTTGCATTTTTAATGACACTGTTTAAAACATGCTGAGGTTTATCTGGTGTCTGTTAAAGGAACTGGCTTTTTAGTCTGAAATCAAGTCTCTCTCTCTCTCTCTCTCTGTCTGTCTCCTGTCTCTCTCTCTCTCTCTGCGCATGCGCGATTGTGAGTGCAGGTGTGTGACTGAGTGAGGCTGGCTGTTGTTGGGTGAGTGAATTCTGAACTTTTCTATCTTTGGTTGTTCGTTAGTTTAGTTGTTTTCGTGTTAATTAAAGTGTGTTTGTGTTTAGCGCGTGGCGCGGTCTCCATGGCGGCGCCGGAGAAAGTTCGTTTTGAGCAACTCTATCGCAGACACGGTGTTAAAATCGCCCCCGGGGTGAAGTGTTCAGTGGAGGAGTTGTCGGTGGGGGGTTTGTTGGTTGTGGGGGGGGGGGGGGGGGGGGTTTGTTGGTTGTGGGGGGGGGTTGTTGGTGGTGACAGTATCGTGTCTGAACAGTGCAGTTGTGATCTTTCTGGATGGTACTGAGAAAGTTAACACTATGGTCCAGAATGGTGTGGTTATTCAGGGCACATTTACACCTGTGCTGCCCCTCTCACGACCTGCTAAATACATCACTCTGTCAAATGTTCCACTGTTTATTACCGACGAGGCGCTGACTGCAGAGTTGGACCGGTCCGGACAGGTCCCACTAGGTTCTAAGTCCCCTTTACTGAGACACGTCAGCTTCAGACGCCAGCTGTTCATTATTTTAAAGGATGGTGTTGATGAACTAAATGTGACTTTTAAATTTAAAATTGATGGCTTTGATTGTTATTTTTGCAACATCTGCCACGATGAAGTGTTCTGGATGTGGACAGGAAGGGCACTTAAGGCGTTCATGTCCCTTTGGGGCAGGTGAAAGCTCCTCTAGGGTATTTGGGCCTATTTCTGCTGGAGCTGGGTCTGGGACTGGGTCTGGGACTGGGTCTGAGCCCACCGCAGGGGGTGGGTCTGGGCCTGAGCCTACTGTAGAGGGTGGGGCTGGGGTGGGACATGAGGCTGTACCTAATGCTGACGTCAGTTCTGGCAGTGGTGTGGTGGTCTCTGTTGGTGTTGTGTTGCCTGATGACGTTGCGGCTAAAGATCAGGGACGTGAGGAACCTAAAGCTGCTGCTAGTTTAGTTGTGGAAGGGGAGGCTATGGAAACAGACTCTGTATCCGAGGAGGCTGTGTTCAGAGTGCAGTCAGGAAAAAGGAAAATGAGGAGGGCTAAGGCAGGTGTTAAAAAGGGGAAGGTACAGGATGTGGAGGACTCTGGGTCTGTGACTGGTTCTGCTCTGGATGACTCTGATGGTGATCTACCAGAAGCTTTGAGTCAAAGGAGTAGGAGAAGTGTCTATGCGTTTAACAAGATACGGTCTTTTCTGCATAAGACCAAGAATATGAAGGGGGTTGTTGTAGAAGAGTACTTTCCCGATCGTAAACTGTTCATTGACTCGGTACAGACATTTATGAGAGGGGATAGCGAAGATAAATTTACGGTACAGGAAATCTACAGACTTAAAAAACTGGTTGCTGCTTGTCCTTAACCTTCCTCTTTTTATGAGTAGAGTTAAGATCGGCTCTCTGAACCTGAATGGGGCGCGGGACGTACAGAAAAGAGCACTGTTATTTGAACTGATTAAACAGAAGGGCATGGATATTGTGCTTGTCCAAGAGACGCACAGTGACGGGGCAAATGAAGTCGACTGGAAGAAGGAATGGGAAGGGGAGGTTTATTTTAGCCACATGAGCTTGACTAGAGGTGGGGTGGCTGTTCTTTTTGCCAAGCGTTTCTTGCCGGTCTCGTGTGAGGTTGAGCAGGTGAAGGCAGGGAGGTGTATGGTTGTACGTGCTCAGTTTGAGCGGTTTAAATTTGCCATTTTTAATATTTATGCTTCCACTTCTGGAGCTGAGAGGGTGGTTTTTCTTAACACAGTTAACACAGCTTTAAAATCACTCAATTGTGATGACTATCTGATCATGGGGGGCGATTTTAACTGCACTGAGGATGATAATACGGACAGGAATCACACCGAACCTCACCCTGCATCTCAGCGCGCTCTTAGAGAGCTATTGTCTGCTCATGATTTGCTTGACGTGTGGAGAGCTTTTAACGATAAAGTTCGACAGTATACATGGGCCCATGTGAGGGACGGTTATGTGGCGTTGGCCAGACTAGATCGGTTTTACTGCTTTAAACATCATCTTAATATATTTAAAGGGTGTGGGATTACGCCGGTCCATTTTTCAGACCACAGTTTGGTTTTATGTTCGTTTTTTATTGCAAACCTTAAGCCTAAAAGTGCTTACTGGCATTTTAACACCTCCCTGTTGTCAGATATGAATTTTAAAAAAGCTTTTACTGTGTTTTGGACTGGTTTTAGAACCCAAAAACAGTTCTTTCATAATCTGCGAGGGTGGTGGGATTATGGAAAAGTTGAAATTAAGCAGCTCTGCCAGCAGTATACTCTCAATGTTTCGCGGCATATTACTCGGAATATAAAAAAATTAGAAAGTGAAATTTTAGAAATTCAAAGGCAGATGAACTGCACTGGAGACCGGGATCATGCCCGGGTTCTGAAATCTAAAAGGGATGCTCTTGGCGATCTCCTGGGTGTCAGGGCACAGGGGGCTCTGGTTCGCTCTCGGTTCCAGAATCTAACACAGATGGACGCCCCATCAAAATTCTTTTTCAGTCTGGAAAGGAAGAATGGTCAGTGCCGGTTTATGCACTCCCTGCGTGCTGAAGATGGACAGGAGCTGACTGAACCCACTGAGATCCGTAAGCGGGCTGTACGTTTCTGTGCTGAACTGTACGAGAGTGAGCGTAGAGACGATGGAGAACTGGCGGCAGGTTTTTATGAAGGACTACGAAAGATCTCTACATGCTCTAGTGACAAACTGGAACGACCACTGGGAGAGCAGGAGCTTCATGCTGCTTTGCAGGGCATGAAGGGTGGTACTGCCCCTGGTATAGATGGCCTACCGGTGGAATTTTATAAGGCCTTTTGGACAGAGGTGGGTTTCGGATCTGCTGGCAGTTCTCAATGAGAGCTTGGCTGATGGTCTCCTGCCCCTAAGCTGCAGGAGGGCGGTGATCACCCTGCTGCCTAAGAAGGGTGACTTGTAGAACATTAAAAACTGCCGATCAGTCTTCTTTGCACTGACCTTAAGATCTTCTCCAAAGCTTTGGCTACCAGACTGAGGGATGTGATGGGGCAGGAGGGACGAGCTGGGGGTAGGGACGGAAAGGCAGCCTGTCTGGAGAGTTCTGTATAAACAACCGCTAACAAAGAGGTCTGGAGATCTCCAGTGGAGGATCCTACATGGGGTCATAGCGGTGAACTCTTTTGTGTCTGTGATCAATCCAGAAGTCAGTGATAGGTGTGTTTTTTGTGGACTCAGAGAGACCATCTTTCACTGTTTTTTAGACTGTTCAAGGCTTAAGTCGCTTTTTCACACACTTGAGTTTTTATTTTTGAAATGTGGGGAAAGTTTTAACTCTTGTGCTTTTATTTTTGGGGCTGGGTATCGACAAAAAGACCGTGTTCAGTGGCAGCTGCTTAATTTCATAGTGGGTCGAGAGATACTGGCGAACTATAACTCCAGGAGGAATAACATGGAGGACAGATCTGATCGAGAGGTTCTGCCTTTGTTCTTGTCCCTGGTAAAGTCCAGGATTCTTTTTGAGTTTGGTTTCTACAAAACTTTGAATAACACTGAAGTGTTTGAGCTGGAATCCTGTGCAGGGTTGAGGAGGGAGAGCTGATCCTCACAAGCCCTTGGAGCTGAATGCTGTAAATGATACTGTGTTAATGTCTGTGATGTCGTACTGTGTTTGTTCACTGATCTATGTGTTTATGGATGGGTGAATATAAGTTATGCTTTTAAAAATCTCTCTCTCTCTCTCCTGTATCTCTCTCTCTCTCTCTCAGTCTTTACTGGGAATACCGAGCTATATTCGTCTTAGTGCAGTAAGCAGCAGAGGCCCCAGTGCAGCAGCCACAGGGGCTCTATTCTCTGTTACAGCTCCGTGGATCATTTAGAAGCCAGGATTTTAAGGTAGAAATACTTCGTAGTGTTCCTTTAAATGTTATCTTTCCCTTTTTTGTGAGTAATTTACTTAATGACTGTTTTGACAGAAAGTGTATTGAAGGATGTCTGATTTTTGAGTGTGGTCTGTTCCTCTCTGAGGTGTAAATAACTCCTTTTTGTGTGAAGTGCATTGTTAGAAACTGAATTTTTCCCTATAGAATGAATCATTATGAGGTCGGCAATGTACTCCTTTAAAGTAGAGTGTGAGTCCGGATTGATTTCATACTTCACACTTTCTTTGCTCTGTTTTTAATTTTTTATATTTTTTGCATGCTCAGTGAATGTATAAGTGTGTGTGTGTGTGTGTGTCAGTTCTATCACACCCTCATACATGCGTCTGCATTCTCTGGGTGTGTCTTTGAGAGTATTCCGTTTGTGGCGATGAGTAGGAGAAACGCGTTGAGCTTCCGTACTTCCCTAATGCAGGCTCTGGCCCTGGCCCTGGCCCCGGCCCCGGCCCCGCCCCCGCCACTTGACTCAGCCCCACCCCCTGTCCCGTGGGATACATCTCATAGGCGGGGCCTTCCTCCAGGGGTGGGGCAAAGCCGAGCCTGTACTGAGAGTACTGGGCGCTGGTTGGGTAGCCGTAGCTGTCGTAAGCGAGCTGATTGGTGGACTCCAGCAATCCGCACTCTCGGGAATAGTCAGTGGTCTGTGGTGGTGGGATGGGTGGGGCCTGGCTCTGTTTGGTCCTGGCGATGGTGTTGAAGTGGGCGTAGGTGTTGTGAGTGATCCGGGATTGTGGGCGTGGCTCATAGCGTCCGATGGGGGCGGGGTTAATGCCAGCAGGTGGCGCTGCTGCAGAGACAGAGGCGGGATTTGGTGGACGGAACTCCTGGTAAAGTACAGAGCGGGAACCGGGGCGGATTTCATCGTGGGTGGTCGCTCGGACGTTGTAATAGCCATTCGTGGGATCCTGGGAAAACAGAAATGTTCTGTGTTATATACTACTTTTACTTTTGAAGGAGTATGAAATGTAGAAAAGGATAAAAAGGGGATTCAAATATTGCAGACGCTCCTAGAGATGTGTCCCGAGCACAGCTTCAAAAACAGCCCTTTAACACTTGGCCACTTTTGTATTCTTCTGATTTATCAGTCACAATAAACAATGTTTATCTACGTTTATCACATCATTTTGGCTTTTCAGCCATCTCTCACCTTCGTTCTCTCTCTCGTCTCTCCAGTCAATTTCAATTCAATTCAAGGTGCTTTATTGACATGACAAATTAGTTACATTTGTATTGTCAAAGCCTGGGTTACAATTTTAAAGTTTAAGAAGAACATAAACATTGAATTAAATAAATAACTTATTAGAACTTGGAAACACTTGGCAACATTTACCACAGTGACCGGAACTGGGGGAAAGGTGTATGTGTGTACGTGTGTGTTTGAGTGTTTGACAGGGTCACTCACTGTCCCTTTTGCGATGGCAGGCGAGGATGTATCGGGCTGCGAGAGTGCAGCTCTCTCTCTGTTCTCCCAGGAGATACGGGAGTCTGTCTGTGGCGGTCAGGGCTGTGTGTGTGCTGCAGAGCTTTGTAACGGTACGAGTGGGGGTCACTGTGTTTAAGGTGTGTGTGTGTGTGTGTGTGTGTGTTGGTGTGTAATGCACGGCTTTGTAACGGTATGAGTGGGGGTCACTGTGTTTAAGGTGTGTGTGTGTGTGTTGGTGTGTACTGCACGGCTTTGTAACGGTATGAGTGGGGGTCACTGTGTTTAAGGTGTGTGTGTGTGTGTGCTGCAGAGCTTTGTAACGGTACGAGTGGGGGTCACTGTGTTTAAGGTGTGTGTGTGTGTGTGTGTGTGTGTGTTGGTGTGTAATGCACGGCTTTGTAACGGTATGAGTGGGGGTCACTGTGTTTAAGGTGTGTGTGTGTGTGTTGGTGTGTACTGCACGGCTTTGTAACGGTATGAGTGGGGGTCACTGTGTTTAAGGTGTGTGTGTGTGTGTACTGCAGGGCTTTGTAACGGTAGGAGTGGGGGTCACTGTGTTTAACGTGTGTGTGTGTGTGTGTGTTGGTGTGTACTGCAGGGCTTTGTAACGGTACGAGTGGGGGTCACTGTGTTTAACGTGTGTGTGTGTGTGTGTGTTGGTGTGTACTGCACGGCTTTGTAACGGTACGAGTGGGGGTCTCTGTGTTTAAGGTGTGTGTGTGTTGGTGTGTACTGCAGGGCTTTGTAACGGTACGAGTGGGGGTCACTGTGTTTAACGTATGTGTGTGTGTGTTGGTGTGTAATGTTGGGCTTTGTAACGGTACGAGTGGGGGTCACTGTGTTTAAGGTGTGTGTGTGTGTGTGTTGGTGTGTACTGCACGGCTTTGTAACGGTACGAGTGGGGGTCTCTGTGTTTAAGGTGTGTGTGTGTTGGTGTGTACTGCAGGGCTTTGTAACGGTACGAGTGGGGGTCACTGTGTTTAACGTATGTGTGTGTGTGTGTGTGTTGGTGTGTAATGTTGGGCTTTGTAACGGTACGAGTGGGGGTCTCTGTGTTTAAGGTGTGTGTGTGTTGGTGTGTACTGCAGGGCTTTGTAACGGTACGAGTGGGGGTCACTGTGTTTAACGTATGTGTGTGTGTGTGTGTGTTGGTGTGTAATGTTGGGCTTTGTAACGGTACGAGTGGGGGTCACTGTGTTTAAGGTGTGTGTGTGTGTTGGTGTGTACTGCAGGGCTGTGTAACGGTACGAGTGGGGGTCACTGTGTTTAACGTGTGTGTGTGTGTGTGTTGCAGGGCTGTGTAACAGTACGAGTGTGGGTCACTGTGTTTAATGTGTGTGTGTGTGTTGGTGTGTACTGCAGGGCTTTGTAACGGTACGAGTGGAGGTCACTGTGTTTAAGGTGTGTGTGTTGGTGTGTACTGCAGGGCTTTGTAACGGTATGAGTGGGGGTCACTGTGTTTAAGGTGTGTGTGTGTGTTGGTGTGTACTGCACGGCTTTGTAACGGTACGAGTGGGGGTCACTGTGTTTAAGGTGTGTGTGTGTGTTGGTGTGTACTGCACGGCTTTGTAACGGTACGAGTGGGGGTCACTGTGTTTAAGGTGTGTGTGTGTTGGTGTGTACTGCAGGGCTTTGTAACGGTACGAGTGGGGGTCACTGTGTTTAAGGTGTGTGTGTGTGTGTTGGTGTGTACTGCAGGGCTTTGTAACGGTACGAGTGGGGGTCACTGTGTTTAAGGTGTGTGTGTGTGTGTTGGTGTGTACTGCAGGGCTTTGTAACGGTACGAGTGGGGGTCGCCGTGTTTAAGGTGTGTGTGTGTTTTGGTGTGTACTGCAGGGCTGTGTAACGGTACGAGTGGGGGTCACTGTGTTTAAGGTGTGTGTGTGTGTGTGTGTGTGTGTTGGTGTGTACTGCACGGCTTTGTAACGGTACGAGTGGGGGTCACTGTGTTTAAGGTGTGTGTGTGTGTGTTGGTGTGTACTGCAGGGCTTTGTAACGGTACGAGTGGGGGTCACTGTGTTTAAGGTGTGTGTGTGTGTGTTGGTGTGTACTGCTGGGCTTTGTAACGGTACGAGTGGGGGTCACTGTGTTTAAGGTGTGTGTGTGTGTGTGTGTGTGTGTTGGTGTGTACTGCACGGCTTTGTAACGGTACGAGTGGGGGTCACTGTGTTTAAGGTGTGTGTGTGTGTGTTGGTGTGTACTGCACGGCTTTGTAACGGTACGAGTGGGGGTCACTGTGTTTAAGGTGTGTTTGTGTGTGTTGGTGTGTACTGCAGGGCTTTGTAACGGTACGAGTGGGGGTCACTGTGTTTAAGGTGTGTGTGTGTGTGTGTTGGTGTGTACTGCTGGGCTTTGTAACGGTACGAGTGGGGGTCACTGTGTTTAAGGTGTGTGTGTGTGTGTGTGTGTTGGTGTGTACTGCACGGCTTTGTAACGGTACGAGTGGGGGTCACTGTGTTTAAGGTGTGTGTGTGTGTGTTGGTGTGTACTGCTGGGCTTTGTAACGGTACGAGTGGGGGTCACTGTGTTTAAGGTGTGTGTGTTGGTGTGTACTGCACGGCTTTGTAACGGTACGAGTGGGGGTCACTGTGTTTAAGGTGTGTGTGTTGGTGTGTACTGCAGGGCTTTGTAACGGTACGAGTGGGGGTCACTGTGTTTAAGGTGTGTGTGTGTGTGTGTTGGTGTGTACTGCAGGGCTTTGTAACGGTATGAGTGGGGGTCACTGTGTTTAAGGTGTGTGTGTGTGTGTTGGTGTGTACTGCACGGCTTTGTAACGGTACGAGTGGGGGTCACTGTGTTTAAGGTGTGTGTGTGTTGGTGTGTAATGCAGGGCTTTGTAACGGTACGAGTGGGGGTCACTGTGTTTAAGGTGTGTGTGTGTGTGTGTTGGTGTGTACTGCAGGGCTTTGTAACGGTACGAGTGGGGGTCACTGTGTTTAAGGTGTGTGTGTGTGTGTTGGTGTGTACTGCAGGGCTTTGTAACGGTACGAGTGGGGGTCACTGTGTTTAAGGTGTGTGTGTTGGTGTGTACTGCAGGGCTTTGTAACGGTACGAGTGGGGGTCGCTGTGTTTAAGGTGTGTGTGTGTGTTGGTGTGTACTGCAGGGCTTTGTAACGGTACGAGTGGGGGTCGCCGTGTTTAAGGTGTGTGTGTGTTTTGGTGTGTACTGCAGGGCTGTGTAACGGTACGAGTGGGGGTCACTGTGTTTAAGGTGTGTGTGTGTGTGTGTTGGTGTGTACTGCACGGCTTTGTAACGGTACGAGTGGGGGTCACTGTGTTTAAGGTGTGTGTGTGTGTGTTGGTGTGTACTGCAGGGCTTTGTAACGGTACGAGTGGGGGTCACTGTGTTTAAGGTGTGTGTGTGTGTGTTGGTGTGTACTGCTGGGCTTTGTAACGGTACGAGTGGGGGTCACTGTGTTTAAGGTGTGTGTGTGTGTGTGTGTGTGTGTGTGTGTTGGTGTGTACTGCACGGCTTTGTAACGGTACGAGTGGGGGTCACTGTGTTTAAGGTGTGTGTGTGTGTGTTGGTGTGTACTGCACGGCTTTGTAACGGTACGAGTGGGGGTCACTGTGTTTAAGGTGTGTTTGTGTGTGTTGGTGTGTACTGCAGGGCTTTGTAACGGTACGAGTGGGGGTCACTGTGTTTAAGGTGTGTGTGTGTGTGTGTTGGTGTGTACTGCTGGGCTTTGTAACGGTACGAGTGGGGGTCACTGTGTTTAAGGTGTGTGTGTGTGTGTTTGTGTGTTGGTGTGTACTGCACGGCTTTGTAACGGTACGAGTGGGGGTAACTGTGTTTAAGGTGTGTGTGTTGGTGTGTTGGTGTGTACTGCAGGGCTTTGTAACGGTATGAGTGGGGGTCACTGTGTTTAAGGTGTGTGTGTGTGTGTTGGTGTGTTGGTGTGTACTGCACGGCTTTGTAACGGTATGAGTGGGGGTCACTGTGTTTAAGGTGTGTGTGTGTGTGTGTACTGCAGGGCTTTGTAACGGTACGAGTGGGGGTCACTGTGTTTAAAGTGTGTGTGTGTGTGTTGGTGTGTACTGCACGGCTTTGTAACGGTACGAGTGGGGGTCACTGTGTTTAAGGTGTGTGTGTGTTGGTGTGTACTGCAGGGCTTTGTAACGGTACGAGTGGGGGTCACTGTGTTTAAGGTGTGTGTGTGTGTGTTGGTGTGTACTGCAGGGCTTTGTAACGGTACGAGTGGGGGTCACTGTGTTTAAGGTGTGTGTGTGTGTTGGTGTGTACTGCTGGGCTTTGTAACGGTACGAGTGGGGGTCA
The DNA here is from genome assembly GCF_029633855.1 of Hoplias malabaricus. Lineage (NCBI taxonomy): Eukaryota > Metazoa > Chordata > Actinopteri > Characiformes > Erythrinidae > Hoplias > Hoplias malabaricus. The sequence continues at coordinate 26,209,381 of NC_089818.1, read as the reverse complement.
CTGTGTTTAAGGTGTGTGTGTGTGTGTGTTGGTGTGTACTGCACGGCTTTGTAACGGTACGAGTGGGGGTCACTGTGTTTAAGGTGTGTGTGTTGGTGTGTACTGCAGGGCTTTGTAACGGTACGAGTGGGGGTCACCGTGTTTAAGGTGTGTGTGTGTTTTGGTGTGTACTGCAGGGCTGTGTAACGGTACGAGTGGGCGTCACTGTTTAACGTGTGTGTGTGTGTGTGTGTTGGTGTGTACTGCACGGCTGTAACGGTATGAGTGGGGGTCACTGTGTTTAAGGTGTGTGTGTGTGTGTGTACTGCAGGGCTTTGTAACGGTACGAGTGGGGGTCACTGTGTTTAAGGTGTGTGTGTGTGTGTTGGTGTGTACTGCAGGGCTGTGTAACGGTACGAGTGGGGGTCACTGTGTTTAACGTGTGTGTGTGTGTGTTGCAGGGCTGTGTAACGGTACGAGTGGGGGTCACTGTGTTTAAGGTGTGTGTGTGTGTGTTGGTGTGTACTGCAGGGCTTTGTAACGGTACGAGTGGGGGTCACTGTGTTTAAGGTGTGTGTGTGTGTGTTGGTGTGTACTGCACGGCTTTGTAACGGTACGAGTGGGGGTCACTGTGTTTAAGGTGTGTGTGTTGGTGTGTACTGCAGGGCTTTGTAACGGTACGAGTGGGGGTCACTGTGTTTAAGGTGTGTGTGTGTGTGTTGGTGTGTACTGCAGGGCTTTGTAACGGTATGAGTGGGGGTCACTGTGTTTAAGGTGTGTGTGTGTGTGTTGGTGTGTACTGCAGGGCTTTGTAACGGTACGAGTGGGGGTCACTGTGTTTAAGGTGTGTGTGTGTGTGTTGGTGTGTACTGCAGGGCTTTGTAACGGTACGAGTGGGGGTCACTGTGTTTAAGGTGTGTGTGTGTGTGTTGGTGTGTACTGCACGGCTTTGTAACGGTACGAGTGGGGGTCACTGTGTTTAAGGTGTGTGTGTGTGTGTTGGTGTGTTGGTGTGTACTGCACGGCTTTGTAACGGTACGAGTGGGGGTCACTGTGTTTAAGGTGTGTGTGTGTTTGTGTGTGTTGGTGTGTACTGCAGTGCTTTGTAACGGTACGAGTGGGGGTCACTGTGTTTAAGGTGTGTGTGTTGGTGTGTACTGCAGGGCTTTGTAACGGTACGAGTGGGGGTCACTGTGTTTGTGTGTGTGTGTGTTGGTGTGTACTGCAGGGCTGTGTAATGGTACGAGTGGGGGTCACTGTGTTTAAGGTGTGTGTGTGTGTGTGTGTGTGTGTTGGTGTGTACTGCACGGCTTTGTAACGGTACGAGTGGGGGTCACTGTGTTTAAGGTGTGTGTGTGTGTGTGTGTGTGTGTTGGTGTGTACTGCACGGCTTTGTAACGGTACGAGTGGGGGTCACTGTGTTTAAGGTGTGTGTGTGTGTGTGTGTGTGTGTGTTGGTGTGTACTGCACGGCTTTGTAACGGTACGAGTGGGGGTCACTGTGTTTAAGGTGTGTGTGTGTGTGTGTGTGTGTTGGTGTGTACTGCAGTGCTTTGTAACGGTACGAGTGGGGGTCACTGTGTTTAAGGTGTGTGTGTGTTGGTGTGTACTGCAGGGCTTTGTAACGGTACGAGTGGGGGTCACTGTGTTTAAGGTGTGTGTGTGTGTGTGTTGGTGTGTACTGCACGGCTTTGTAACGGTACGAGTGGGGGTCACTGTGTTTAAGGTGTGTGTGTGTGTGTGTGTGTGTGTTGGTGTGTACTGCAGTGCTTTGTAACGGTACGAGTGGGGGTCACTGTGTTTAAGGTGTGTGTGTGTGTGTTGTTGTGTACTGCAGTGCTTTGTAATGGTACGAGTGGGGGTCACTGTGTTTAAGGTGTGTGTGTTGGTGTGTACTGCAGGGCTTTGTAACGGTACGAGTGGGGGTCACTGTGTTTAAGGTGTGTGTGTGTGTGTGTGTGTGTGTGTTGGTGTGTACTGCACGGCTTTGTAACGGTATGAGTGGGGGTCACTGTGTTTAAGGTGTGTGTGTGTGTGTGTTGGTGTGTACTGCACGGCTTTGTAACGGTACGAGTGGGGGTCACTGTGTTTAAGGTGTGTGTGTGTGTGTGTGTGTGTTGGTGTGTACTGCACGGCTTTGTAACGGTACGAATGGGGGTCACTGTGTTTAAGGTGTGTGTTGGTGTGTACTGCACGGCTTTGTAACGGTACGAGTGGGGGTCACTGTGTTTAAGGTGTGTGTGTGTGTGTGTTGGTGTGTACTGCAGTGCTTTGTAACGGTATGAGTGGGGGTCACTGTGTTTAAGGTGTGTGTGTGTGTGTGTGTTGGTGTGTACTGCAGGGCTTTGTAACGGTACGAGTGGGGGTCACTGTGTTTAAGGTGTGTGTGTGTGTGTGTGTGTGTGTTGGTGTGTACTGCACGGCTTTGTAACGGTATGAGTGGGGGTCACTGTGTTTAAGGTGTGTGTGTGTGTTGGTGTGTACAGCAGGGCTTTGTAACGGTACGAGTGGGGGTCACTGTGTTTAAGGTGTGTGTGTGTGTTTGTGTGTGTTGGTGTGTACTGCAGTGCTTTGTAACGATACGAGTGAGGGTCACTGTGTTTAAGGTGTGTGTGTGTGTGTTGGTGTGTACTGCAGGGCTTTGTAACGGTATGAGTGGGGGTCACTGTGTTTAAGGTGTGTGTGTGTGTGTTGGTGTGTACTGCACGGCTTTGTAACGGTACGAGTGGGGGTCACTGTGTTTAAGGTGTGTGTGTGTTGGTGTGTACTGCAGGGCTTTGTAACGGTACGAGTGGGGGTCACTGTGTTTAAGGTGTGTGTGTGTGTGTTGGTGTGTACTGCAGGGCTTTGTAACGGTACGAGTGGGGGTCACTGTGTTTAAGGTGTGTGTGTGTGTGTTGGTGTGTACTGCACGGCTTTGTAACGGTACGAGTGGGGGTCACTGTGTTTAAGGTGTGTGTGTGTGTGTTGGTGTGTACTGCACGGCTTTGTAACGGTACGAGTGGGGGTCACTGTGTTTAAGGTGTGTGTGTTGGTGTGTACTGCAGGGCTTTGTAACGGTACGAGTGGGGGTCACTATGTTTAAGGTGTGTGTGTGTGTTGGTGTGTACAGCAGGGCTTTGTAACGGTACGAGTGGGGGTCACTGTGTTTAAGGTGTGTGTGTGTGTTTGTGTGTGTTGGTGTGTACTGCAGTGCTTTGTAACGGTACGAGTGGGGGTCACTGTGTTTAAGGTGTGTGTGTTGGTGTGTACTGCAGGGCTTTGTAACGGTACGAGTGGGGGTCACTGTGTTTGTGTGTGTGTGTGTGTGTGTGTTGGTGTGTACTGCAGTGCTTTGTAACGGTACGAGTGGGGGTCACTGTGTTTAAGGTGCGTGTGTGTGTGTGTGTGTGTTGGTGTGTACTGCAGTGCTTTGTAACGGTACGAGTGGGGGTCACTGTGTTTAAGGTGTGTGTGTGTGTGTTGGTGTGTACTGCAGGGCTTTGTAACGGTACGAGTGGGGGTCACTGTGTTTAAGGTGTGTGTGTGTGTGTGTGTGTGTGTTGGTGTGTACTGCACGGCTTTGTAACGGTATGAGTGGGGGTCACTGTGTTTAAGGTGTGTGTGTGTGTGTGTTGGTGTGTACTGCACGGCTTTGTAACGGTACGAATGGGGGTCACTGTGTTTAAGGTGTGTGTGTGTGTGTGTTGGTGTGTACTGCACGGCTTTGTAACGGTACGAATGGGGGTCACTGTGTTTAAGGTGTGTGTGTGTGTGTGTTGGTGTGTACTGCACAGCTTTGTAACGGTACGAGTGGGGGTCACTGTGTTTAAGGTGTGTGTGTGTGTGTGTTGGTGTGTACTGCACGGCTTTGTAACGGTACGAATGGGGGTCACTGTGTTTAAGGTGTGTGTTGGTGTGTACTGCACGGCTTTGTAACGGTATGAGTGGGGGTCACTGTGTTTAAGGTGTGTGTGTGTGTGTGTGTGTTGGTGTGTACTGCAGGGCTTTGTAACGGTACGAGTGGGGGTCACTGTGTTTAAGGTGTGTGTGTGTGTGTGTGTTGGTGTGTACTGCACGGCTTTGTAACGGTATGAGTGGGGGTCACTGTGTTTAAGGTGTGTGTGTGTGTGTTGGTGTGTACTGCAGGGCTTTGTAACGGTATGAGTGGGGGTCACTGTGTTTAAGGTGTGTGTGTGTGTTGGTGTGTACTGCAGGGCTTTGTAACGGTACGAGTGGGGGTCACTGTGTTTAAGGTGTGTGTGTGTGTGTTGGTGTGTACTGCACGGCTTTGTAACGGTACGAGTGGGGGTCACTTTGTTTAAGGTGTGTGTGTGTGTTGGTGTGTACTGCACGGCTTTGTAACGGTACGAGTGGGGGTCACTGTGTTTAGTGTGTGTGTGTGTGTGTTGGTGTGTACTGCAGGGCTTTGTAACGGTACGAGTGGGGGTCACTGTGTTTAAGGTGTGTGTGTGTGTTGGTGTGTACTGCAGGGCTTTGTAACGGTACGAGTGGGTGTCACTGTGTTTAGTGTGTGTGTGTGTGTGTTGGTGTGTACAGCAGGGCTTTGTAACGGTACGAGTGGGGGTCACTGTATTTAAGGTGTGTGTGTGTGTTTGTGTGTGTTGGTGTGTACTGCAGTGCTTTGTAACGGTACGAGTGGGGGTCACTGTGTTTAAGGTGTGTGTGTGTGTTGGTGTGTACAGCAGGGCTTTGTAACGGTACGAGTGGGGGTCACTGTGTTTAAGGTGTGTGTGTGTGTGTTGGTGTGTACTGCAGGGCTTTGTAACGGTACGAGTGGGGGTCACTGTGTTTAAGGTGTGTGTGTGTGTTGGTGTGTACTGCAGGGCTTTGTAACGGTACGAGTGGGTGTCACTGTGTTTAGTGTGTGTGTGTGTGTGTTGGTGTGTACAGCAGGGTTTTGTAACGGTACGAGTGGGGGTCACTGTATTTAAGGTGTGTGTGTGTGTTTGTGTGTGTTGGTGTGTACTGCAGGGCTTTGTAACGGTACGAGTGGGTGTCACTGTGTTTAGTGTGTGTGTGTGTGTGTTGGTGTGTACAGCAGGGTTTTGTAACGGTACGAGTGGGGGTCACTGTGTTTAAGGTGTGTGTTGGTGTGTACTGCACGGCTTTGTAACGGTATGAGTGGGGGTCACTGTGTTTAAGGTGTGTGTGTGTGTGTGTGTGTTGGTGTGTACTGCAGGGCTTTGTAACGGTACGAGTGGGGGTCACTGTGTTTAAGGTGTGTGTGTGTGTGTGTGTTGGTGTGTACTGCACGGCTTTGTAACGGTATGAGTGGGGGTCACTGTGTTTAAGGTGTGTGTGTGTGTGTGTGTTGGTGTGTACTGCACAGCTTTGTAACGGTACGAGTGGGGGTCACTGTGTTTAAGGTGTGTGTGTGTGTGTGTTGGTGTGTACTGCACGGCTTTGTAACGGTACGAATGGGGGTCACTGTGTTTAAGGTGTGTGTTGGTGTGTACTGCACGGCTTTGTAACGGTATGAGTGGGGGTCACTGTGTTTAAGGTGTGTGTGTGTGTGTGTGTGTTGGTGTGTACTGCAGGGCTTTGTAACGGTACGAGTGGGGGTCACTGTGTTTAAGGTGTGTGTGTGTGTGTGTGTTGGTGTGTACTGCACGGCTTTGTAACGGTATGAGTGGGGGTCACTGTGTTTAAGGTGTGTGTGTGTGTGTTGGTGTGTACTGCAGGGCTTTGTAACGGTATGAGTGGGGGTCACTGTGTTTAAGGTGTGTGTGTGTGTTGGTGTGTACTGCAGGGCTTTGTAACGGTACGAGTGGGGGTCACTGTGTTTAAGGTGTGTGTGTGTGTGTTGGTGTGTACTGCACGGCTTTGTAACGGTACGAGTGGGGGTCACTTTGTTTAAGGTGTGTGTGTGTGTTGGTGTGTACTGCACGGCTTTGTAACGGTACGAGTGGGGGTCACTGTGTTTAGTGTGTGTGTGTGTGTGTTGGTGTGTACTGCAGGGCTTTGTAACGGTATGAGTGGGGGTCACTATGTTTAAGGTGTGTGTGTGTGTTGGTGTGTACTGCAGGGCTTTGTAACGGTACGAGTGGGGGTCACTGTGTTTAAGGTGTGTGTGTGTGTGTTGGTGTGTACTGCACGGCTTTGTAACGGTATGAGTGGGGGTCACTGTGTTTAAGGTGTGTGTGTGTGTTGGTGTGTACTGCAGGGCTTTGTAACGGTACGAGTGGGGGTCACTTTGTTTAAGGTGTGTGTGTGTGTTGGTGTGTACTGCACGGCTTTGTAACGGTACGAGTGGGGGTCACTGTGTTTAGTGTGTGTGTGTGTGTGTTGGTGTGTACTGCAGGGCTTTGTAACGGTACGAGTGGGGGTCACTGTGTTTGTGTGTGTGTGTGTGTGTGTGTTGGTGTGTACTGCAGTGCTTTGTAACGGTACGAGTGGGGGTCACTGTGTTTAAGGTGCGTGTGTGTGTGTGTGTGTGTTGGTGTGTACTGCAGTGCTTTGTAACGGTACGAGTGGGGGTCACTGTGTTTAAGGTGTGTGTGTGTGTGTTGGTGTGTACTGCAGGGCTTTGTAACGGTACGAGTGGGGGTCACTGTGTTTAAGGTGTGTGTGTGTGTGTGTGTGTGTGTTGGTGTGTACTGCACGGCTTTGTAACGGTATGAGTGGGGGTCACTGTGTTTAAGGTGTGTGTGTGTGTGTGTTGGTGTGTACTGCACGGCTTTGTAACGGTACGAATGGGGGTCACTGTGTTTAAGGTGTGTGTGTGTGTGTGTTGGTGTGTACTGCACGGCTTTGTAACGGTACGAATGGGGGTCACTGTGTTTAAGGTGTGTGTGTGTGTGTGTTGGTGTGTACTGCACAGCTTTGTAACGGTACGAGTGGGGGTCACTGTGTTTAAGGTGTGTGTGTGTGTGTGTTGGTGTGTACTGCACGGCTTTGTAACGGTACGAATGGGGGTCACTGTGTTTAAGGTGTGTGTTGGTGTGTACTGCACGGCTTTGTAACGGTATGAGTGGGGGTCACTGTGTTTAAGGTGTGTGTGTGTGTGTGTGTGTTGGTGTGTACTGCAGGGCTTTGTAACGGTACGAGTGGGGGTCACTGTGTTTAAGGTGTGTGTGTGTGTGTGTGTTGGTGTGTACTGCACGGCTTTGTAACGGTATGAGTGGGGGTCACTGTGTTTAAGGTGTGTGTGTGTGTGTTGGTGTGTACTGCAGGGCTTTGTAACGGTATGAGTGGGGGTCACTGTGTTTAAGGTGTGTGTGTGTGTTGGTGTGTACTGCAGGGCTTTGTAACGGTACGAGTGGGGGTCACTGTGTTTAAGGTGTGTGTGTGTGTGTTGGTGTGTACTGCACGGCTTTGTAACGGTACGAGTGGGGGTCACTTTGTTTAAGGTGTGTGTGTGTGTTGGTGTGTACTGCACGGCTTTGTAACGGTACGAGTGGGGGTCACTGTGTTTAGTGTGTGTGTGTGTGTGTTGGTGTGTACTGCAGGGCTTTGTAACGGTACGAGTGGGGGTCACTGTGTTTAAGGTGTGTGTGTGTGTTGGTGTGTACTGCAGGGCTTTGTAACGGTACGAGTGGGTGTCACTGTGTTTAGTGTGTGTGTGTGTGTGTTGGTGTGTACAGCAGGGCTTTGTAACGGTACGAGTGGGGGTCACTGTATTTAAGGTGTGTGTGTGTGTTTGTGTGTGTTGGTGTGTACTGCAGTGCTTTGTAACGGTACGAGTGGGGGTCACTGTGTTTAAGGTGTGTGTGTGTGTTGGTGTGTACAGCAGGGCTTTGTAACGGTACGAGTGGGGGTCACTGTGTTTAAGGTGTGTGTGTGTGTGTTGGTGTGTACTGCAGGGCTTTGTAACGGTACGAGTGGGGGTCACTGTGTTTAAGGTGTGTGTGTGTGTTGGTGTGTACTGCAGGGCTTTGTAACGGTACGAGTGGGTGTCACTGTGTTTAGTGTGTGTGTGTGTGTGTTGGTGTGTACAGCAGGGTTTTGTAACGGTACGAGTGGGGGTCACTGTATTTAAGGTGTGTGTGTGTGTTTGTGTGTGTTGGTGTGTACTGCAGGGCTTTGTAACGGTACGAGTGGGTGTCACTGTGTTTAGTGTGTGTGTGTGTGTGTTGGTGTGTACAGCAGGGTTTTGTAACGGTACGAGTGGGGGTCACTGTGTTTAAGGTGTGTGTTGGTGTGTACTGCACGGCTTTGTAACGGTATGAGTGGGGGTCACTGTGTTTAAGGTGTGTGTGTGTGTGTGTGTGTTGGTGTGTACTGCAGGGCTTTGTAACGGTACGAGTGGGGGTCACTGTGTTTAAGGTGTGTGTGTGTGTGTGTGTTGGTGTGTACTGCACGGCTTTGTAACGGTATGAGTGGGGGTCACTGTGTTTAAGGTGTGTGTGTGTGTGTGTGTTGGTGTGTACTGCACAGCTTTGTAACGGTACGAGTGGGGGTCACTGTGTTTAAGGTGTGTGTGTGTGTGTGTTGGTGTGTACTGCACGGCTTTGTAACGGTACGAATGGGGGTCACTGTGTTTAAGGTGTGTGTTGGTGTGTACTGCACGGCTTTGTAACGGTATGAGTGGGGGTCACTGTGTTTAAGGTGTGTGTGTGTGTGTGTGTGTTGGTGTGTACTGCAGGGCTTTGTAACGGTACGAGTGGGGGTCACTGTGTTTAAGGTGTGTGTGTGTGTGTGTGTTGGTGTGTACTGCACGGCTTTGTAACGGTATGAGTGGGGGTCACTGTGTTTAAGGTGTGTGTGTGTGTGTTGGTGTGTACTGCAGGGCTTTGTAACGGTATGAGTGGGGGTCACTGTGTTTAAGGTGTGTGTGTGTGTTGGTGTGTACTGCAGGGCTTTGTAACGGTACGAGTGGGGGTCACTGTGTTTAAGGTGTGTGTGTGTGTGTTGGTGTGTACTGCACGGCTTTGTAACGGTACGAGTGGGGGTCACTTTGTTTAAGGTGTGTGTGTGTGTTGGTGTGTACTGCACGGCTTTGTAACGGTACGAGTGGGGGTCACTGTGTTTAGTGTGTGTGTGTGTGTGTTGGTGTGTACTGCAGGGCTTTGTAACGGTATGAGTGGGGGTCACTATGTTTAAGGTGTGTGTGTGTGTTGGTGTGTACTGCAGGGCTTTGTAACGGTACGAGTGGGGGTCACTGTGTTTAAGGTGTGTGTGTGTGTGTTGGTGTGTACTGCACGGCTTTGTAACGGTATGAGTGGGGGTCACTGTGTTTAAGGTGTGTGTGTGTGTTGGTGTGTACTGCAGGGCTTTGTAACGGTACGAGTGGGGGTCACTTTGTTTAAGGTGTGTGTGTGTGTTGGTGTGTACTGCACGGCTTTGTAACGGTACGAGTGGGGGTCACTGTGTTTAGTGTGTGTGTGTGTGTGTTGGTGTGTACTGCAGGGCTTTGTAACGGTACGAGTGGGGGTCACTGTGTTTAAGGTGTGTGTGTGTGTTGGTGTGTACTGCAGGGCTTTGTAACGGTACGAGTGGGTGTCACTGTGTTTAGTGTGTGTGTGTGTGTGTTGGTGTGTACAGCAGGGCTTTGTAACGGTACGAGTGGGGGTCACTGTATTTAAGGTGTGTGTGTGTGTTTGTGTGTGTTGGTGTGTACTGCAGTGCTTTGTAACGGTACGAGTGTGGGTCACTGTGTTTAAGGTGTGTGTGTGTGTGTGTGTGTGTGTTGGTGTGTACTGCACGGCTTTGTAACGGTACGAGTGGGGGTCACTGTGTTTAAGGTGTGTGTGTGTGTTGGTGTGTACTGCAGGGCTTTGTAACGGTACGAGTGGGGGTCACTGTGTTTAAGGTGTGTGTGTGTGTGTTGGTGTGTACTGCACGGCTTTGTAACGGTACGAGTGAGTGTCACTGTGTTTAAGGTGTGTGTGTGTGTGTTGGTGTGTACTGCACGGCTTTGTAACGGTACGAGTGGGGGTCACTGTGTTTAAGGTGTGTGTGTGTTTGTGTGTGTTGGTGTGTACTGCAGTGCTTTGTAACGGTACGAGTGGGGGTCACTGTGTTTAAGGTGTGTGTGTTGGTGTGTACTGCAGTGCTTTGTA